>NC_056731.1:752696435-752893935 GCF_019279795.1 Protopterus annectens
TATGGAGTGAGAATTAACATGGTTTATCGGTTAGTCATGAATAAAACATTTAAACATTAGTCAACACAGCATGCATGGGTGTTCCAATTGAATCAGAACAATGGAATTGTAACAGTGGCATGGCAAACAGAACACATGCAGAAATGGAATGGCAGTCAGGATTGCAACAGCATGCCAGTTATATTTATTGCAACAGGCCAACAACAATGCTTATTCAACAAGGTATGTTAGTATGAACACAGTTTCAAATATAAAGAGCCAAATGGGAACAAAGGTCCCAACAGTAAGTTTTGGTAACAACATACCCATATTACAGTTTGTGCAATTATTGGAGCAGATGAGTGGTGGGGGAAGAGAAAATAATTCCATTAACAACTGCATTCAGTGATACTTCTCAATACACTACTGTTTAATACTCTACAGTTCTTCCTCCCTTAACCTCTATCTGGGCCAGGCGCCTACTACAGCACATGCACACATGTACATATGTGCACCTGGAGTACTATGGGGCAAGGTATATATAGGGGACTCATACCTGTCATACTTACTGGTACAAGTAACAATGTGCTCCCTGTCCTGCTCTTCTGTAAGTGTGCTTTTGGCATACTTGTACTGTAATGTTATCTGGGTGCAGCTTTCTTAGCAACAGGGGACACTATCCATGACAGCGTGACACTTGAGAGGCTTGTATTGACCAGACTGCATAGTGTAGATGGCTAGCCTGCTTCTATTTGTAGGACTGGGGCTGCTCAACAGAACATTTGTGCACATTTCATACATATACCCATAATACTGCTTCTGAAAATATTTCTTTACCTGTGGGGAAATGTATCTGTTCACAATAGATTGGTGTTTCTACCAATATTCAAGTTTACAGCTGTAGAACTAGAAAGACATGTTAGTAGCAGTCCCTGGATTCCACCAATGATGTGTGTTTGTGCAAAAAGGGAACTACAGACCTAGTCCTTATCAGACTGAGCTACTGGGGAAGTGGTGTCTGTTACTTGGGTTATTTCTGTCTAGTACATACTTTTCTACACACTCTACTTTTTATCAAAAGTCTTTTTATTTGTTTTCCATAATACCTACAACAAACATCAGAACAAGAAACTGTTGATGTTACTGTTTACACAATATGAGCAGATTATTAAAACTAGACATTTGGACATTTTAATACAACAGACATCAGTATAGAATCAAGTCAACACACTCTACCTTTTCAGTCTGCACCTTTTAGTGTCTCACACTTTCCTGTGCATTCAGGACTACATACAGCTGATATGCAAATGTTAACACAAGGCAATGCTGACTGGAACACAGTACAAGACATTACTGAAGAAAATATTTGCTTTTTTATTTTGTCAGTTATTTCAGATCCAAATTCTGAATTAAGCAGACGAACAGTGCTACATCACCTCAGTTACTGCATACTGCAGCAGCTACACAATTGTACTTTTCAGATACAAGACAAATGAAAGATAACAGTTTGTGGTAGTCCACTTTATTATTTTTGACATAACAACACTTTCTATAACTCAGAAATCCACAGTTAGTATTACTGTGTGATATGCACAGGAGGACTGCTTCTCATTTGTAACTGTTACAGTAGTCCTGACACAACAGTTTCTTAGCAGGTTCTTTCAGACAGCCTAATACATATCCTACTCTTCCTACTCCTCAGTTGTACCTTGTTTGGTACAAAACTCTGTGTTACACAGCAGCTGGCTCTACTGAGTTCTAACACTCGCAGCCTGACACATGCATTTATTCTGTACAGTTATAGCACAATTACATATACAGACAGTACTACCTTTACTATTTCTGATTTATTACAGTAGATATTACAAATATTTCTGTACTCACCAAACTCTCAATGCAGTCGGACCAAGCACTGTGCATGGCCATCAATGTTCACACCCTCTCATCAGCAGCTGTATGGGGAAAGGGCACACATTAAGCACACATGTACAGTAACATATACAATTTTAAAATAATTATTTGCAAATACACAGACTGGATACTTACAAACTTCTGGGCACCCTCTGTTCGTGCATCTTGGATCCACTGGGCCAAGAGCTCACCCCTGCTATGCTTTAGGTCAACAGAGTGATGATGCACCTGGTCACCAATTCGGGTTATGCCAGTGGCACTGGTAAGATTGTGTGACAGATGGTCCCAGGCCTCTGCTTTGTACTGGGAGCCCTAGTGTGAAGACTGGTAGAGAAGGGTGAAGGCTGCCAGCCTAGTCAAATAGAATTTGATACATAATTCTATCATTTGTAAATATAGATGTAAACTACAGGCTTGTTGTTTTAAATGTAAAAGAAATGCTGTTACAAAATTGTGGCAACAGTGCTCTCTACTGACCCAGTAAAAGTATGTGGTGATCCTTTCAAAGGAACAGTGGTACTGAATAGTCTAGATGAATAAATTATTTCTATTGTTTTAACCAAGAGTTAAATTGCTAGACTTAAACATGCACATGTATTTATATTGCTCTGTTCCTGACCAGCTGCAAGATAGCAAAAGGGAGATGTTAAGAATGTAAATGCAGTTAAAGTGTCAGCCTGGGACTCCAGGAAGTGTAAAAATATGATGTAATGTTTTATCAGAACTGCAATTGCAATTTAAACAGTGAGAACCAGAGACTATTAAGCATTTTGATCTTGGACATCTAACTCAGCACTGCCTTATGCTCTCTTTATGTAAGTAGTATGTTAGAACTGTGTTTTCTTGTAGAAATAGCTAGGAGTATAAAGATTAGACTAAGTGCTTTTCTGTTATGTCAGAATTGTACTACTGAATTATTTTAAGTTTCTGTGTGATCTCTGAACTCTTGAATAGCACTGTGGTGTAGTAGTATTGTCTTGTGCTTTTAGTATTTATTATTAAATATTTTTAAACTCTTTTCCACTGTGGCTGGTTTGTGTAGAGATGTTAAGCTCTAGAGTACATTGCATATTTATAGAGTTTATTGTATAAAGTCAATCTAATAAGCCTTAGACTGTTTAGTCACACTTACCAATTGGATAATAATATTGCACAGTCATAATTGGACACCCTTTTATGGGCCTTTGGGTAGCTGATAAATATTAGCTGGTGGTGGCAGTAATTGCTACCGTGTAGCCTTGGTAAAGGGGCACAGCTGGAGAATCTGTGTCAGCCTTTCCCAGGAGTGTCTGTGAAGTTGTATAAATACTTATCTCAAAGTGTCTGTGTGTGTCAGCTACTTGGGCAGGTACACGAAGCACTGGTTGGACAGACAGGGTACTGGAGGTCAGCTTGCCAGCTAGGCTAAGATCTGGAGCATATAGCTGTGCCAGTGGGGATTCTTACTGGGGACCTTGGGAGCAAGGGAGTGACCAGCCCCAGACTGACGGTGATCTCTGTGTGCTCTTAAGGGAAATTGCACTTTACTGTGTATTTGTTATCCTTTCCTCATATATGGTGTCAGTGGTGAGGATTGAGGCTCCTTGATTGCTGGGCCAGACCATGGGTGTCACACCTGGTACTGGCCCTGGAGCAGTCTAGCTTCATGGTTTTTGATAAGGAGTCCAGCCTTGACTCTGGACTCCTGGATACCCCAACATTTCACCTGAAAGCGAACACCCTCTCCTACACCTGCCATTATTGCTGCCATGATCAGACTCAAATATATGTCTGTATTCCCACCTGTGTGGTTTAATTAAGGCCATTTTCCCACACTTTTCCATGATTGGCCAATTTTCAAATATGCTAAGCTATGCTTAGCTCCATGCAAATCTGCTTAGCAAGGCTTAAACCAGCTAAGCAAAGCTTACAGTTGCTAAGGATTGCTTATATTTTCATATTTAAGCAATCCTTAGCTTGTTTCAGCAGAGCTGTGGCAGGCTTAACTGTCCGCAAACAATTATTTAAAAGAAAAAATAGAAAACGTTTTTTACATTTCTCTATGGCATTTTTCCAGCCCTACACTACCATACGTGAGACATATGACTTACAAATATCATTACAGGTCATAAAAATTAATTTACAACTGCTTCCACACATAACATATATTAGCCAGAACTGGGATTCAAACCATGCATGGTTTGCACCACCCTAAACCAAAGCTCTAACAGCCACACTACATCAGTAGTGTGAGTTTCTACTTCAGAATTCTATTTCACTCTGAAACAGCATTTAAGCTGGGCTGAGCACAGCACCGTGGCACGCAAACCCACTGCGCTGTGCTTAAACCTTTTTTTTATAGTAAAAACAAATATATAAAGAAATATTAAATTATTACATATATTTATCAGCAGGTTTTAGCCATGTGGGGCAGGGATCTGGACATTACAGGGATAGTCATGTACTGTGTGGGCTGCTTCTTGGGGATTGTGTTTTTTTTTTTTTCTTATTTCAGTGTCCATGGACACTGACATGCTAGTTTTACATTTCAGTGTCTGCAGACACTGAAATAATGCATAATATTAGAGCCAGGTTCTAAGATTATGCTACTTCCTTGCTTGAAAGTGCCATACTGCACTTTCTGAGTGCAGTGGGTGGGTTTAAGTATCCATGCAGGACTTATACACGCCCCCTGCACTCATACACGGATCATGTAGGTGTAGGAATACAGCAGCATGCCCTCATTAATATGTAGGGCACAGTGCTGCTGTATTCTTACATGGAACAGTCCATGCAAGAATAGACTATTCTTGCACGGACTGTTCATGAATCCCAGGGTTATTCTCCACATTTCAAAACTTTCTCTACATTTGGATCTTGTGAGGTCAACAGATATGTGTGCAGTCCCATGATTGCAGATCTATACATGTAATCAGTTTCAAGGAGACCCATCCCTCCTTTGGAATGGGGAATATATAAACTTGGTATGCACTGATGTTTAGAAATCATTTGGTGACCATGAAGCATCCTTCTTGTTTTCCCATCTAATCTATCCAACACATTTTGGGGCCAGTCAATCACTCCAAAACTGTAAGTTAGGACCAGAAGAACAAATTGGTTTATAGCTTGAATTTTGTTCCTAGATGTCACTGCTGTTTTCAGGATTAATTTAAGTCTTCTAAAGTATTCCTTACTAAGTTGTTTCACATTTGTTCATGTTTTATTGTTGATCCTTCATCAGTTCCAAAATATTTATATGCTCCCTCTTGCTCAAGTTCTTTTATACTGCATTCTTGTCCCAAACTGATGTTTTCTTGGTGTTGCAGTTTTTTGTTTTAAAGGCTGCTTTTGCAAAGTTACCAGAGCCAAATTATATTCTTATATCATCTGAAAAAGTTTTGACAACTTGCAGTTGTGCTTTCAGTTCCTCATCTGGTGATCTATACAGTTTTAAATCATTGACAAAGAGAAGATGAGAAGTCTTTATACTTCATTGTTTTCTAGGAGCCACATTATAGCCATGACCTAAGCTGTTAAGTAGACAGCTTAATGGGTTAAGGGCAAGACAGAATAACAGTGGTGACAGAGAGTCACCCTGGAATAACCCTCTTTGAATTTTTATCCCTGGAATAATAATTTGTCCTTTATCATGGCTTAATTGCAAAGTGGTCTGCCACTGTTTCATGGTTACTGTAATGTAGTTGCTCAGTATATGGTGTATCTTATACATTTTATGCACTCTTTTATCTGTGAATGTGGGAAACTATCAAATGCTTTTTTATAGTCAATCCATGACATACTTAGTCTTCCCCTTTTTACAGTTCTCCACTATAACCTTATTTAACAACAAATGATCATTTGCTCCATATGACTTTCTTTTATTGCCCTTTTGTTCTACTGCCATAATTGAGTTTTCTTCTAAATGACTATAATTTCTGTCAACATCAATTCCAGTGTATAATTTATACGTCGTCGGAAGACCAGTTATTGGTTTGTAGGGTAGCTTGCAGGTTCACTGTTAAGCAGGAGCATTGTTTTTCCTGTTGTTAGCCAGGTTGGTATCTGCTCAGGGTGCGCATATTAATAGTTTTTATTCATAGCTAAATCTTTGTGCAAAGATGTTAGTACTTTTAACCAGAAGTTGGATACTGCATCTGGGCCTGGGTTTCAATTAGATGCTTCTCTTAAGTTTGTTTCAATCTTTCTGGCTGTTACTTCATCCCATTTCATATCCTGTACCTTTAAACTTCTTATTCTTTCTTTTACTTCTTCTATCCGTTTAGCATCTTTGTTATGTTCCACAGGATCTTCATAAATACTTCTCCAAAATGTATCTATTTCTTCTTCTTTTTAGTGGTCTTTCAATTCCTTTCACCCTGTTTCCCAATTCTCTGTAAAACTTTTTTTGGCCATCAATAAAGTCCTTATTTTTTACTTTTCCTTTACATTTATCTGTGTATATTCTATGTTTTTCCACCTGTGCTGAGATTGTTAGTTTATTTGCGATAATGCATGATAGATCCTGGTCTGTTCTACATTGCTTTTATTACGTCTATCTTTCTTAGTATTTTTTGTTGATCTGTTCCCTCTTCTATATTCTTCTAACAGTGACACTTCTTGTCTTAATTGTTTTATAGTTTTCTCTGTTCACTACTTCCATGATGGACTTCATCTTTCCCCTTTAATTTCCCTGACTACCCTGTGTTTTTGTGGTAGAAATTTACAAGTTATTAATTTAGCTGCACAGTAATATACCCTGTTTACTTCTGTTATATCGCATGGATCTCTATGGACAGTCCTAATTACTGTATTCATTTGTTTTATTGGTTTACCTTTACAACAGCAAAACACACTGGTGCGATGGCTCATATAAGTGAATCATAACCATGAAAATCAAAATAGTGACAGTTTTCAATGTTCAAAAATCAGCAAATCGAAATGCAGATTTGCTGATTTTCAAACATTAATGTCGAATACAAAATTTAATGAAGTGTAAAGCAGGGGGGCAAGCCCCCCTGCACCCCACATTTGGGACGATGCACCCACCCACACAACCCCTACTTTAATATACTAACTCCGAGATCGCACTACAGTGGGGAAAGGGACCATTTTCTGATCCCCACTATAGTGCAATCCATCCCAAAATGCCGAATTTGCAATGAGCGAATGTCACTGTGCATTCGCTCATTGCACACTCAAACCTTTTTGCGTTCGAAGTTTGCAAACTTTGCAAATGTCCTTTCACACATCTGCTGTTCACCCGTGTGCAAAACGCATACATGAAGGTAAACTGTTTTATCAAACTTCTGACTTTTTGGGTTTTATTGACCCTCTATAGTCTATTTATTTCACTGATTTTAATATGTCTATCTCTGTTAAATCAAACAGCTCTTCTCTTAGCTCATTTTGTTCTAAACTGCAGTCACATTTTTTGTTTTCCATTTCCTGTGGGCATTCTGTTGAAAATTCTATAGCATCTTCCTGTGGCACTTTCTCTTCAGTTTCATCCTGTGCCATCCATTGCTCTGTCATATGGGAACTCACTGGCCTATCACTCCTCAACACTGACTGCATCAGAGTTTCCAGTTTCCTGTTTCTTCCCTTGCCGTTCAGCATCAGGTGAACATTTATACTGGTTTCCTGTGGAAGGCGCCAAAATATCTTCATATGGCACCTGACCAACTGCTTCCCATTTCACTGGTTTCCCCTTAATTTGATTATTCATTGCTCTATCCTGTTGTGGTGTTTCCAGAACACACCCGTGGAGACAATAATTCAACTGCAGCAATGTAACAGCAACAACAAGAATCGGTTTAATACAAGAAAGATCCTTCCAGGAACAACTTCAAAGCGCTTTAGTCCGCAAAACAAGAAACAGTTTTCAAATCAGAGCAAACAAAGCCGGCTGGAAAAAACAGTGCTTAATAGCTGAGTCACATGCTGAATTTTTGACAGGTATTGGAGCAATTAAAAGCTTCAAAAAACATTTTCAAGATGATGAAAATTCTTGATAAAGCTCTTAAAAACACATAGTGTTCAGTTCAGTGTGCCACATTCTAACACTCATGCATACATCAAAATGCAATATAAAGTAAAAAGACTCATGTCTTGCTTATTAATTTATCAATTTCTAATTAAAATTTATAAACGTGCATTAAAAAGACTACAAATATGTATTGTTTTATATAAAAAAACAAAAATAAGAATATATTACAAAAAGAGCAACACTTAAAAGAGAATGTTTGCATGTAAAAGATTTTAAACCCGAATAAAAAAATAAATAATATTAAATAGTCTGTAAATGCCAGAGAACTGCACCTCAGCTAAAAGATTAAAAAAAAAAAATGCCTGCTTGATACAGCACATCATGAGCCTGAGCCAACTGGCCTCCTGTCAAGCATTGCGATTTCATGCCAGCATCTGGCCCAACAAGCCAGTGTTTATAGAATTAAAATTGTGACTTCAAGGAGGACATCCCAGTCCCCACATCTATTGCTGGGACCCTTCTCAGAGCACAGTGAATAGTTAACTTTTTTCTGGGACAACTGAATATTAGTGTACTGACCATCTTAACGCTTTTTCTTTCCCCTATATCATAGATATGTTCATTTCGGAGCTTCAATACAACACACAATATTAATTGGCTTTTCTGGGAATTTTTTTTTAATCAATTTATGGGGACAAGTTTAAAAAAGCAAAAGAAACTTCCATGGAACATTAACCCTTTAAAGCTTTGGATTTATTAGTGGAACATAGGCATTACTTTTGCACCAAACAATTCACATAACCATTGCATTCTTATTTAACAAACACCATTAGAATTTCAATTTTATTTGTTTCATATCCATGTGGTCGTCATGATCATCCACAAAAATAGAGGGCGGTCATGTGGTATATGTGCACACACTTACTTAAAAAGCTCATTTACAATATATGTCTAATGAGTGTTAGTTATCTGCTCCCAATAACAAATACAGGGAATAAAAAACTCATAAATATTATATCATCAAGTATTATTATGACCAATTAGGTTTTGTATTAACAAAATTGAACCCATTTTTAAATTTATAGATTTTGTTAAAATTTTATTATTTTTGGGAATCCCAAAACTCATAAAAATGCCGCTTAGACCAAAACTTTTCATTTCTCAATCTCTTACTTCTTCTTTTGATGAATACTGTGGATTTTACTATTACATTGATAAAAATGACCCATTGATGTGAAGTTGAATGCATTGGGGTTCTTTTTAAACTTTTAAAAAAAATTAGTACTTCTTCATTGATTTACACTGTCCCTAGCATACTATTTGTTCTGAATACCTCATATGTGTTTGGGATTTTGGTAAGTTTGACATTCTCTGGGAAGGTATACTCATCTCTAGTTTCAGTAGTATAACAATGTATTGCACAGCATACATTCTATAGCCTTATCAATATATCCACAATGTTCCAATATATTAAACAAACAAAGGGTATTGGATGGTGGCACGTGTATCTGTGCCCAACCATATCATTGCACGAGTATTACGCGAAGAACCGAAGTTTTTATATAGATTATCATGGGCACAATTATTTATTTTTTATAATGTTACTTGGATGATATGTGTGTCTCATCATACTGATGCTCGAGCAAGGTGAACTGTATTCTAATTTTTTATCCTTACTCCTATTCTTAAATTCCCCTTAACATTAATTTAATGAGAATGAACTTCATTATCTAATCTTAGCAATCTTGAGAATTGGTCAATAAACAGGCGTGCTTATAGAAAACCAATTTATAGAAAATTTTCTTGATTCATTCTACAAGCCTTTAGAAGAGCCAATAGATAAAGTTCTAGAAAGTTTTTGGTCCAAAAGCTTGCTTATCAGAACATTTCTATTAAGATGAAGTTATCTGATTTTATTGATTGTTTGCAGATAAGTAGCTGTTTTTTATGTTTGACTAATAGTTATATCCTAGAAATACTTAATAAAAATATTCATGATAACTTACATCAAGGACTTCAAGGATTTAGCCAGGAAATTATATAGTTTGGTTGTTTTTTACAACCAATGATGAATTTAAGAATCAGATTTCAAGAAACCCAGTTTGTTAGAATTTATATCGAATTTATGAAAAGAGATAGACAAAACAAAGCAAGTATTGTACATGAACCAACATTACAAAGATGCAAGAATAATGTTTGAATTGTGCAAAAAATGCTCGTTATAAAAAACAATGGTCGTTATAAAAAAAGCACGTGCAGTATCAATTGAAAACCACATATCCAATACAAGTGCTGGCATATGGCCAAATTATACAAACCTGCAACCGTCAAATATATGCAGTCAGTTATATTCAGTAAAATATTTTATGTAGCCGTGAGTATATGAACATTACACCAAGGAATACCTAAAAAAGAAGTATAGTACAGGTAGTATTGCTTGGTCCGGCTTCAGTACATAGGGGTGCTAAATTTCATTTAAGTTCTGAATATATGATCATATATATGAACATATCAATGCAATAGACAAAACGAAGTCAGGGACACCATTTTAGTCACAAGGCTTCAGTAATGCAGATGCCCGGCAATGCTTTCCCGGCAGCTGAGGCAGTGACTCCCAGCTGAAGAGGAAGGTAGATTATAGTCTGGCAGCTTAGGCTGAATGTTGGCTTTTTGCGAGTGGGATGCTTTATGCAGCTACCAGTTAATCTTATTAGTACGCACAGGCATTATTATTCTCTTTTTTTTAATGGCTTTTTTATAATTTTGCTAGTTTATATATATTTTAATAACTATTTGTATTTTGGTTTTCTTTTGTTTTTTTCTTCCTTTTTAAATGCTTTTTTTACTTTGTGGGAATATTTAGCTTGATGATACATATTTTGTTTGCAAAAATTTTTTTTTATACATTACTGTTTTGTAGTATTTTTTTATGTACAATGTGTGTACTTTGATGTTTTATATTTACTAGTAATTACATGATCTTTTACTCTTTTATCCTGTTGTGGTGTTTCCTGAATTAGATTTTCTACACTGAATCTTTCACTTTGCAGGTACTCCATAACCTCAGTTTCTATTTCTTTAACTTCTCCATTACTAATCTCCTTTTCTACTTTTCTTCTTTGTCTTCTTATTTCTTGTATTGTAAAATTTTCCATGTCTGGATTCCTTTGCCTGTATTTCTCTTCAAATATCTTTAGTGCTGCTCTTTTTGTATTGGTTAGTTTTGCTTCCTCCTTTGCATAAATATTACACCATATTAAATCTTTTTTTCTTTCTCATGTTCATATTTCTTCTTCAGATGTCTCCGAATCTTCCTGCTTCTCCTTACTTTGGGGACTCACTCCATCGTGCTGTGACGTAACCTGTGTTAGACCTTCTATACCAAATCCTTCACTTTGCAGGCACTCCATAACTTCAACTTTTATTTTTTAACTTCTACTTTACTAATCTTTTTTTTCATTCCCTCTTTGTGATATAATTTATTTTATTGTGAAATTTTCCATATTTGGATGCCTTTGCCTGTATTTCTCTTGAATATCTTTGGGGTTGCCTTTTTATATTGATTAATTTGGCTTTCTCGTTTGCACAAGTATTGTACCATATGAAATCTCTCTTTCTTTCCCATATCCATATCTCTTTTTTTTATACTTTTCAAACATCCCTATGTTTTGTTGTTTATATTTTCGCACTTCCTCAGATGCTTCTTTTTCCAAACAGATCAAAGTTTCTTGATCTATATACTGTTTTTCACAAATCTGTTGTATTAATGAATACAAGTTTTGATTTGAAACTTCTGACAGTTTTTCTTGTGGAAGTATTTTTCTTTCCTCTAATTTGTCTGTTAATCATTTTATATATCTTGTGTCTGGAAATTCTGACCTTTTTGCATAATAGTAAAAATACATAATTTCCTTCTTATCCTCAACAGTCTACTTTATTGCTCTTCTTTGGCTTATCAGTTTTTGTGATTTTTTGTGGACTACTACTTCCTTCTACAACAGGGGGCCAACCACCCCCTGAGCCTGGCCAGTTTCCATATTTTAAGGATTCTACACTGTCATCTTTTCCAATCCTGGCACTAGGTTGCCTACCAGGATTGGGAACTTTTTTTATCCTGGGTCTTGTGCACCCAGCTATCTTCTTTAATTTTTAACCTACTTCTGTGTATGATATATGCTATATAAATACAATCTATATATCAGTGTTGTCTTGGTGAGATTTTGTGAAATCGTGAAGGTACTCACCAAGAAATGAGGATAAATTCAATTTCAGCAATACTACCCCTTGCTTGCTGACTTATCTCTCCATTCGGACCCTGAGCTGTCTAAAGTCGGTTGTGTTCAAGGTTAACACAGGGAATGTAGTTCTTTATTATAATAAGACTTATATTACAGGAATAATAATGGCATCACACATGACTACCAGTATTCTGTTGTTAAACTGTGAAGTCCAGTAAAAGTTGTTTCAAAAAAGAAAAAGAAATGAAAAATTCCTAATTTATAGCTCATTACTATTTCATTTGTATATTTTTTCCAAACTGGTTTGAACAGCTGTGTATAAACACAGCTACTCTCTCCGAATCGCTCCTTAACTGTTCTTAAATAGATGGCACTCACATACTCAGAGTACCTAAACATAATGACAATGAAAACTGGGTCTATATTAGAACACCGAACGTTCAAAATTTCGAGTGTTCTAATATCGACCCATTTTCAGCGAATGCTGAAAATATCAAAGAAACAGAAAACCAAATGTTTTCCTAGGGAAAGAATTCAGTTGTCCATTTCTGTTGCTTCGGTATTGTCAATGCTGTGGTGGAAAGTTATGGGTCAGGTTCAGGTAAATGTGTGATTGTGTGGACGTGAGGGTTAGGGCGGATTAGGTGAGTTAGGGTTAGGGCGCGGGTCAGGTAAGTGTGCGACTGTGTGGACGTGAGTGTTAGGGCGGGGTAGGTGAGTTAGGGTTAGGGCGCAGGTGAGGTGACTCTGCGATTGTAACGGACCTTGGGGTTAGGGTTTGGGTTAAGATAAGTGGATAGTTAGTGGTGTATGTATAGTTTAGTGTAGGATTAGGTGTAACAGTTTAGGTGTATGTGTGTGGATTGCTGTTTATTTGGTGTGGTTGTGTTGTGTGTATGTGTTTTGGAACAGCAATTTTTTTCCCTAGGAAAAAAAAATCACTGTTCTGAATGTTCAATGTTTTAAATTTTCGATTCATAGGGTTCAATATTAGAACACTCAACAGTTTGAATGTTCAGTGTTCTAATATAGACCTTGAAAACTGCCCTAACTGTATAGATTTAAATAAACTCATCTTTTTGATTATCTTTAGTAGAGCTTATAAACAGCGCAACATACTGCTCTTTATAGTGCTTATAAGCAGCCGTATGTTTTAAAAGTAAACACTTTCTCAGTTCTGGGTGTCTCACCATTTTCATATCCAATCAGTTTATGGGATTACATGACTGGTTAATATTTAAAGTGTTCACAATAATATAGACTATTAGTGATAAACTTAACGCAGAGAATAATAAATAAATAAAAAACAAACTTGCATCAAGAAAGTACAAAATATATGGATTTAATCAGAACCAACAACAAATCTTTCGGTATAACCCTTCTTCAGTGCAGTTTAACAATATGATAAAACTCTCAAATAAATAGCAGCAAAAGACACAACCCATCAATGACAAGTCAGTAATTAAGCAACAGATTTACAAGTTAATGGAGACATATCTTTAGCATTATTTCATTATTTTACTGTGCCCTATCCCATCATTCTCATTTTATATGGTCTACCAAAAATTCATAGACATTTGTTAAGCCCCCCCCCCCCATGAGAATGATAGTTTCAGGTAGGGGATGTGTGACTGAACACATCTCCCTATAGCTTCAGTCTATATTAGTGGGTTACATGTATAAAATAAGTAGGTTTGTTAAAGATACTGAAGATTTTCTTGGTAAATTATACAAATGGTACACCAAACTTCTGTGCTGCCCCTGACATCTCAGATGCTCAGGTAAGCAAAAACACAGCATCAATGGGACCAGGCGGTGTCCCAGGCTGCATCCTACATGAACTCCAAGAAGAGCTAAACCCAAACATAAAACTACTGTTCAATCTCAGCCTTACTACAGGATATGTACCCAAATAAGCCTGACTAGCTTGGTCTGCAAAGCTATGGAAATGATCATCATGGACCTCATAAATAAAGATATTGGGGACCTACAGACACTGGATCCTACCCAGTTTGGCGGCAGATCCTGCCTCTTAAACCTGGTTGACTTCTTTGAAACAGTCACCAAGGCCATTGATGAAGGGAAGGTGGTCCACACAGCCTATCTGGACCTTTAAATATAAACCCCTATGTCACTAGATGGATTGCAAACTGCCTCAAGGACAGACCCCACATGGTTAGAATTGCTGCAGCCATGTCAGACTCCAAACCAGTTACAAGTGGCATCCCACAAGGCTCAGTCCTGGGAAACAGACAACTGGTGCACCAAGAGGATATGCTGGAGGAGATTCATTACTGGCTCCCTTCACTCTAGAATAAAATCCCAGTCCAGGTTAGGCAGAGTCCCTCATTGACTCTTTTCAATAGAATCTTGATGAGGCAATGGGACAATGTTTTAACATCACTTCTGTGTCACTGTTAGACAGAGGCACAGTATACTAAATCAAGATGAACCAACCTATGAACCTATGAACTGGGCAAACTGAGAAAATATGCTTATTGCTTGACACTGTACTTAATAATGACATTTTTATTTTTAATAATCAGTTGTATTTTCAAAGATCAGGCGTGGCTATGGGGACATCCATTGCAAATTGTTATGCCAATTTAGTACTTAATCAGTGGGAAAAGGAGGTGATATTTAATGAAAATGGGGAGTATAAAAGATATATCCCTTTTTACGTTCGATTTGTGGGCAATGTATTTTAGTTTGGGAAGATAATGAACAGGATTTGAACTGTTTTATTGATTACCTGAATTCATCCACTGATTTTTTAAAGTTTAAAAGGATTTGTTCAAATAATCATTCAGATTTTTTAGATGTGAAAATATGTAAAAGTGAAAGTCGATTATGTACTAGTGCATTTAGGAAACCAACCCATATTAATCAGTACACATCCAAGACTAGTATGCACCCGCCACATGTTTTTAAGGGAACTGTTAAAAGTCAGATACTTAGGGTAAGCAGGTTAAATACTGATGATTGGAAATGTAAAGAAGAAATGATGGAACATGCTAAAGGATTTATAGATAGAGGTTATCAGGAAGAAATTATCAATGAAATAATAGAAGATACATTTAAGGAAAGGGAACATATAGCAAAGCCTTATTTCAGTGATAGAATGGTAGACTGATGTTATATGGGAACTGATAATATCAAGAATAAAATAAAGATATGTGACAACTTATAACACCAGAACAACTGATGCCGTAAATATTATAAGCAGATATTGATATATTTTAAAAGCAATACCTAACCTTGAACATATAATTTCAAATATACCCAAATTTGCTTATAGAAATTATAAAAATTTAAAACAGCTGTTGTGTTACAAAAAGACTAAGATGAACAGGCATACATCTGATCTAAAAATATGTATTCAATTGTCTTGCTACTTGTACTACTGTCAATATAATATATTTAGCAACTTGCATGAAATGTGCTGCATTTTATGCAGGGAAGTGTAGCAGGAGGTTAAAAGATCATATAATTGAGCATTGGTCTGGAATTCATAGAGATATTCAAACAAATCCATTAGCTAGACATATATTGGAAAATGACATGAGTCATGACTTTAAATTTAGGGTCATTGACACAGTATATAAGAACAATAGAGGGGTAACATGATTAATATGCTAGATATAAAGGAGTACGAATGGATATTAAGGTTATACGCAGACAACCATCCAGGTATTAATGATAAAATTAGTATAAAACCTGTTTTAATGATGAAACAATTGCAACTTAAATAATTATGTTTTTTTATATATGTAGGTTATACTGAAATGTTGAGACACTTTTAAGAAAGATTTTAAATTATGTTGCTTGATTGCTGACTTGTCATTGGTAGGTTGTGTCTTGCTGCTATTTATTTGAGAGTTTTATCTTATTGTTAAACTGCACTGAAGAAGGGTTATGCACAAAAGCTTTGTTGTTGGTTCTGATAAAATCCATTTATTTTTTACGTTCTTGACGCAAGTTTGTTTTTTTAGTTTTTTTTAATATTTAAAGTGCCCATTTGCATACCAATCTGCCAAGAGTGTATGCAATACAATGAATTTAGTAGATAAACTCTGACTTTCCATGATGAACATTTTCTTCCATTCTAGCTAATGCTTCATTTTACTTTTGTTCATGAGCTATGTCCACAAATGTATAAAAAACGCTCCTTATCTAAGCTGAACATTCAGTACTCAACTTTAAATTTGGAAGGGAAGAGTGCAATAGCAGTTGCTGGAGAATTAGTCTTACTTAAACTCTTTTTTAAGTTTTGTTATGACTGCATGATGCTTTTGCAGACTTCATTATCACAGGGGCTTCACTTACATTGCACATTTTACACCCCAGGTGTGTTTCCTTCAGCCACTGCATCACAGTTGCTTTTCCTTGATGATACATTTATTTTAATCACTGGTGTCACCCGGCATCAGTGTGTCAAACATCGTTATGGTCAGAATCTCATTGGACAAGGCAACCATGAATCCATGTCTTGGAATATTGATGAATTTTATAAGGCATTCATATCTCACTGAAACCTTCCATATGGTTTCATTGTGATGGCATCAAAGGATTTTCATAAAGCAGTGAAAGTTATGTACTGGCACTTATGTTGTTTCAAACTCTACAACTGGCTTTGACTGACATTGTAATGCATATTCTTCCACTAGATACCCAAATTAATTTTGGGATTCTTTTTACAAATAACTGTTCAGCAATGGGAATCAGATTTTATTGGAGGGTTATAACTGGAAATATTCCCTGAAAGGGAGATTGTGATTTGCTTTCATATTGATTTGTGTTTCTTTTTGATTATTCCTCACATCCTTCTGGAATTTCTTCATTGTTTTAAATTATGATGAATGAGTCTATGAACCTCTGGTATCTGTTTCTTGCCTCCCTCATTAAAGTCTCCAGTTTGTCTGCCATTTGGACCTTTACACTTACTGATCTGCAGATGCCTAATGGCACATTTTATTTATTCAGTGGTAGGATAGCCTGAACAGATTCTGTTTCAAGTTGATGACTGGCAGATCTAACAAACATATCTTTTACAGACTCATAGTTCAGGAGTATATTGAAATGCGCACTGTGACTACATTGAATGTCTTCATTTCCTTTTGGGAATGCCAATCCATCAACAGATCAGAAGGGAGAAGAGCCACCCAAGCTTAACCATAAATGACCCTTGTACCTTGGAAAAACACTGCGTGCCATGATTGCTATAAAAAAGAAGATGTTACTCATGGGTTCCATCTTGCCACCATTTATTTTGAGTATTTCATATCTTTTACTGACCATCTACTTTGAGCTGGTAGTATGATTCTCTCTCTTTTGATGTCACTATACCATGTGTAATGACTATTGTGTGTCTCAGAGACATTGCTAGTCATAGACACAAAACATTGCCTTGTCAGAAATCACTATTGGATGTTCTTTTGAACCAACTGACATTTAAAGGCCTTATGGAGAGTTTTACTCTGTAGTAGTGCCTACTCTATGTATTATATTCGTGCAAGCTAGATATTTCAAATAGAGTACATGAATTTTCTGTCTAGCAGTAATCATTTCCTTGCATGGTGCTTACAACATGGACATCTCTTTGATCACAAGTTTTAAAATGACTTAGACTGGTGGTACAAGTGCTTACATATAGTGTTTTGTAGATGACAATATCTATGAAACAGAAAATTCACCCTGGGGATCACTCCAGTGGCTCTACTCGACAGAGGCACTAGGAATTAAGGTTGGGTGCCACGATGTCAGGTTAATCCTATGGACTAGGCTTGTAAAAGCTCCAGGGCCATTAGCCTAGTACACGCTTATGAACCTATGATGACCACAGTCATGTGTACTTGTGTACACATTACTTGTGTGCTTTGTGTACTTGTTAAGTAGTAAATACCATAGTATCTTCTGCAGATCGTGGGTTTAGGGTATCAAATGGGAACTCTAGTGGAGTTCTGAAAACTATTAGATATTAAGGCATAAATGGGAACTCCAGCAGATTTCTCAAAATGAATACTTATTAAGGCATAACTGGAAAATCTGGCAGATTTCTGAAAACAATTACATATTAAGTTACAAATGGGAGCATCAGCAGATTTCTGAAAATGATTATATATTAAGGCATAAATGGGAACTCTAGTGGATTTCAGAAAATGATTACAAATTAAGGTGTAAATGGGAACTCAGAAGGATTTCTGAAAAAGATTACATATTAAGGCATTACAGCATAACTGTTTTTCTTCTGTGTTTCTTTGTGCCATTACATATATTCTTACTTATCTATGAACTATAATGACAGAAGGGCAATGAGTAAAATAACTCCAGAATCCTATACCATAGCCATGCCCTAATTTACTGCATTGTTCGGGAGGTAGGGTGTCTCTTTGATTTCTCTATGCCTAAAAACAAACAATTGCCCATACAACATAAATAACCACTCAGGACACTGATAAACAGTCCTTTAGTTCCTTTTAATTCAAGAACTTCATCAGAACAAATGATAACCCTAAATTATGTCTTATATGTATAATTCACTTCAAATCAATTATTCAGTTAAATCAGCTATGCAAAACTGATTAATGAAACAACCCCTAATAATTTAAAGAGGCCATCTTACAATAATATGTTTCTTAATAAACTTTTAATGTTTATGACATCATTTAAATCTGGCACTTTATCAGCTTTTAATGCAATTTGCCATTTTATTTCATTGATTTCTAATGCCTTACTAAAACTGACAGTAAAAGATTTTTGATCAACACTATATAATACAAAAAACTATATTGCTTAAAATTACTACAATCAGAAGCATGCTTAGCTAATGCATTTCTAAAATCCTTTTTCTTGAGAGCAGCACAGTGGTCATAAACCCTTAGGGAAAGCGTTCTAACTGTTTTTCCCACAAAAAAAACTTTTGCAACTACAACAGCTGGCTAAATAAACTAATCCAATACTTTTGCAGTTGTGTCTTTGTTTAGCTGTAATATTCTTCCTAAGATGTTTAAAGGTAAGACCATGCATGGAATTAATGTACCTATACCATTTACTGTTTAAACATAGATCCTGACAGGACCAATACCTACAGAAGATAAATTACAACCTGTATTCTCTAATAACATCTTAATGTTGGAGACTTTTTTTAAATAAACTGTGGATAGTCAGCTACAATTTGAACTAACTCACCATTACCTTGACTAATTTTCCAGTTGTCATGTACCAATTTCTGTATTTCTTTGTATTCCACACTGATAGAGACTGAAAAAGTAAGACACTTTTCATCCCTCTTCCGTATAAAACCACTAGTTAAAATAGGTGGATACTTACCGTGCCTTAAACTAATAACCTTGTCCCTAATCCCATCCATCTTAAGTTTAGGATAACCCCTGTCAAGGATCTTTTTAATTAAACAGTCCACTTCAATAAAAAAATGTGTGTCTTGGCTAATTAGCCTACTTAAATGGATAATCTTCCCTCTTACATTGTTAAACTTCATAAACTGCAGATGTTGACTCCTAAAATGTAGGCAATTATTTGTAAAAGCTTTCTTTCTGTGCAAAGTGTTGATGAAACATTTAGAATCTACATCAATAGAAATATTCAAATCCAAAAAAAAAAAAATAACATCAGTTCCTATGTCAACAGTAACAAAAGGTAACCCTTTAATACTGTCATTAATTTGCTTCAAAAATAATTCAAAATCAGTCTTACCACCTGTCTTGATAAAAATAAATCATCAATATATCTCTTATAAGAAGAGACAAATTTAAATAAATCTAGCTTAGATACAACTGCTCTTTCCCACCAACAGAGATCCAAAATAACAAATGCTGGAACCTTTTTGGGTCCCATAGCCATACCACATTTTACCATCAAACAAAAAAAGTTATTTGTTAACTCTATATCCAACAATAAGCAAACAGTGTTTATTTTAATATTGTCAAAATTAGTAAAATGACACAAAAAATTTCTGACATGGTCAGTGTCTAAAGTGTGGTCAATAGAGGTATACACGGAAACCACATTGACAGTGACTAAAATGTTTTATTACCTTAGAATTAATATATTTTTTAAGAAATCTAGGAAAACCCAGGAATCTTTCAAAAAATATTCTGTCTTCCAAGTCAAAGGGTTTAAAATATTGATAAGGTAATAAGCTATAGTAACTGCCTTACTTTGCTGTGCTGAAACAATAGGCCTAAGTGGTGGGTTGGTGGGATCTTTATGTATTTTAGGATCACAGAAAATTGTTTCTAACTGGGGTTGTTCAACAAAAACAAACTCAGAAGATGATAAATCAATATAACTCTGATTCAAAAGATCCAACAACAGATCATCAACTTTTCTAAAATATGTCTGTGCCTGATTGTTATTAGAAAAATCTGTGCCTGATTGTTATTAGAAAAAAGACTTTATGAATACATATATGTTGTGTCAATATGTGTCTCATCTTGATTACATGATTGTGACCTCTGATAAGCATGGCATGCATGAAAATGTCTAGTCATCTTTCCCCTGCATTTTCCTTCCATTTAAATTATTACTGTATTGCTTCTTTTCACATGTTCACCTGTATTTAGCAGTTTTGCATGGGGATTTTCTCCTTGGAGATTTTCTCATTGGTTCACCTCTGAGAAGGGGCTCTGCCTATTAGTGTTAATCTGGTGGAAAGAAAAAAAAAACAAACTAAATTCATACAGATATGTGCCTATGTGCGCATAAATAAAAAGTAGATATCAGCAAAAGAAATAAGTATTGTGACATTACTAACAACAAAAGAAAACCCAAAATCAGCAAAAACAACCTTGAACAACAACTAACACTGGTGCACCAGAAAAACGAGGCAAAGAAATAATGTAAAATAGTTTATTCAATGTTTTTGTCCCTTAGACTTCATCAGAATAAAAGTATCTGCAAAAACACCAATATATATATATATATATATATATATATATATATATATATATATATATATATGTGTATATATATATATATATATATATATATATATATATATATATATATACTCTGTAACAATCTTTAACAACCAATTTACAAATCAATTATATAATTAATTCATTAATTTGTTTAAAACATTTAAAAACAATAACATGTAACTTTAATATAAATATCAGCACATTTCATACTCTTAATTTATTGTTGACTAAAAAACATTTAATATTTATCATTCATAGATTCATACTAAGCTAACTGCCCTAGTTGGGCATTTTTAAGCCCTATTAATTATCCCTTGTGAGACTCAAACCCTGCACCTTGTGTTTGTAAGGCAAACACCTTACCCATTAGGCCACCCTCCCACACAGGTCATTCAGGCCTGGAGGAACATCTGCTCCCAGCCTTAACTGCCACAAAGTGTCTTTTCTTTCTACCTTGTTTTTCATACTACCACCCCTTAAATCACTTTTAACATGTTCTAAAATTGAAAACATACATTTTTTATATGATGTACATTTCACTGTGTGTCTGTAAAGAGCATTATTTATATCTCTAGTCTTTATGACATAACAATGTTCCTTTATACACTTGCTAAGGCTTCTTGTGGTCATACCTACATAATAAGCAGAACACCCTATTTTCTGTTTTAAATCCATTAGTTCAAAGTTTGCCTTATTTTGTAAAAGATTCTTGGTTCTTTCTTGATATGATAAGAGAATTTTCAAACATTATCATAGGTTCATAGGCTAGTACTAGGCTAACTGCCCTTGTGAGCCATTTTAAGCCTAGCCAGTTATCCCCTGTGAGATTCAAACTGCCTTGTGTTTGTTGTAGGCACACACCTACCTTCAAAAGCCTCCCAACCCTCCCAATCATACTATCAAATTCTGACTTTAATGAATTAACCATGTTAACAGTGGATGTTACTTCCTTATACACTTCCAGTTCTCAAATTGAAGGTGTGGAGTAAATTTTACAGGAGAAAACATATGTAAATAACGATTTACATTTCCAGAACAATCACCCGAATTTTATGAAAACAAATATCCCGAAGGGCCAATACATAAGAGCTTCAAGGATGGTTAGTAATGAAACTGATTTTAATATAGAGATGGAATTTATCACCAAGCTGTTTATTAATAGAGGTTATCCTAGTAAGTTATAAGATGAATTAGCTTCTAATATTAGGGCAAGAAGAGACAATGATTTTCCACCTATTTTAATCAAAGGGTTAGTAGTTAATAAATCATATTCTGTTGAGTAGTCTGGTGAGATTCTTCCTAGATGTGCAATGATACTTTAATACTACCTCCAGTCACGAATAAAATTAAGGGGATGTTCAAATGTTACAGCTGTAGTGCCTGTAGATATATTTTGGAGGGGCCTTATATCAATTTAGAGCATTATCATAAAATTATAAGCATTGATGGCAGATATAATTGTTTGACTAACAATATTGTATACATTGCTTTATGTTCAAGGTGTTCTGCTTATTATGTAGGTATGACCAAAAGAAGCCTTAGTAAGCATATAAAGGAACATTGTTATGCCATAAAGACTACAGATATAAATAATGCTCTTTACAGACACACAGTGAAATGTACATCATATGGAAATTTATGTTTTCGATTTTAGAACATGTTAAAAGTGATTTAAGGGGTGGTAGTATGAAAAACAAGGTGGAAAAAAAAGAAACTTTGTGGCAATTAAGGCTGGGAGCAGATGTTCCCCCAGGCCTGAATGACATGATAAATATTAAATGTTTTTTAGACAACAATAAATTAAGAGTATGAAATGTGTTGATATTTATATTAAAGTTACATTTTATTGTTTTAAAATGTTTTAAATGAATTAATGAATTAATTATATAATTTATTTGTAAATTGGTTGTTAAAGATTGTAATAGAGTATATATATATATATATTGGTGTTTTACAGATACTTTTATTCTGATGAAGTCTAAGGGACGAAAATGTTGAATAAACTATTTTACGTTATTTCTTTGGCTCATTTTTCTGGTGCACCAGTGTTGGTTGTTGTTCAAGTATTGTGACATTACTTTTTAAATTAAAAAGCAGTTTTCTGAGGACTACAACATTTTTCAGGAGTATTTGGAGACTACATTACCCTATAATGTCTTTGTTATTCAGTACTCATGTGGGAATAGGACTGAAAGAGTTAATATTTGCTTTACAACAGAGATACAGGTGGAAGGCATCTCAACAAATCTGAGTATGTCATGTGCAGATGCATAAGCTGTAGGTTCCTCTTCATTTACAGCCTACCCAGTTGTGTGGAGAAGTTCCTGCAAATGCTCACAGACTACTTCATTGGCTTAGTGTTGATTCACCCTGACTGGCTAGATATGATTTCAGCATCTCAGTATATGGTGAGTCACTGGCTCTTAGAAAGAGATTCCTGGTATTATGCAGGAATTTGAATTTGTTAAGGGTGTTTTCACTGTATTCCACTGTAAAGGACACTCAGTGGACTTATTTTAGTGTTCCAGTAGTGTATGGCAAAAATATGACTTTGAGATAGATCTGATTTTGTGGTCTGACTAATAATAATAATAAACCAGTTTGCATTTGAATTTCTGCAATTGTATCTATACATTAGAACTTTCCTAGGTATGCCTACCCAACTCTGAGCTTGTGGAGTTCAGGAACTTAAATAATGTTACTAATAAAGATCTGATTTTATGTCCTCTACTGGCTACCTATGGAGTAAAGTGCTAAAGATAATGATTGTGTTTATGTTTTTATATTTATTCATTTATTAACTGAATATGTCTACCGGGCTCAACAGTCCATTCCTAGGGGAGGACTTGGGAGCACATTCTGCTCAGTATAACACAGTAAGCGATGGAGGCTCATAGATATCAAATCCTGGACTACAAGATGAAAGTCATTAATAGCTAATAGATGTAATCTTCTGTACTAAGCTTACAATAGGACTATGACAATTTCCTTTACTCAGCTCTCACAAATTCATGAATTCTTGACCTTTGCAGAATTATTTGAGCCTTGGTTCATTCATAAACTTTGCTCCCTAACGAGGAATGGATGAAAATGGGAAGGCCTTAAAGGCAAACTCATCTCCTAGACAGCAAGCGTATACCAGCAAGTTCTGTAGTAACTACCAGTCTGAGATCACCCAAAAAAGACAGTGTTTTTGTTTAAGGAAGTCTCATCTATATCTTACTGATTGGCTACACTTTTAAGAGTTGCTGTTATGCTGTGTAGCCAGATTGCTTCCATACATTTGAAAATGATTCCCAATATTGAAGAGTACCTGGTGGTGGTCCTTGGCATACCTCTCAGCCTCTTAGTGCAATATTTCTAGACAAAGCTAAAAATAATGAGGGTGAAAGGCTCAAAATCAGAGACATATTTTAAATATTGCTCTTATAAACATAGAAAGTTGCTAAAATAACAGGTTTTGCTTTATCATACATGTTCTGAAGGATATGAAGTCAGGAACACAAATGTCTGTCATTATTTACTGACTTCAGTCCTCAACAATTTGCCAGAACACCACAAATTTTATGAAGAACTGACACAGAAATATGACAAAAATCAGGACATTCTATAAACTTCTCAACAGCTAAGATGTATGACCGTGGATCAAAGACTGGGTCAGTCTATATCAGATTGCGTAGAGATCAAGGTTTTGATATTTAGTTTATGGCTTATAATATGTGTTCTAGACTTATGTCTCACTAGATAGCTCTTTCTTGTCTATATGTTATGAGTCTGGACATCTAACATAATATCGAGGTATCCATGAGGACAGATATTCTTCCATCATCCATTAAAAAGAAAGTGTTAAACCTCATCCTTGAGAAAACTTCTCTAGATCCTAAGCTTCTTAATAATTGTTCACTTTTCTCAAATTTTCCTAATATTAGCAAGGTGATCATTTGACAACAGATGTACTGGATACAGTTTTGCGAGTGCACAAGGACAGCCTGTCTGTCAAGGCAGTACTGTTAATACCTAACACTGTATATTGATATTCGAGAGATGATGGCATCGATTTCTGTAGCTTTATTTTCACAGGTTTTTGACCTGGACTACAACACCCCTTTTAGTGTCATGACTTTGTTGCTTACAATAGACGTAATAAGTAAATCAAGAAAATATTCTCATCATTCAACAGGATTAGAGAAAATCATTGCTTAGTATTATATAAGCCAATAACAGTAACATTCACAAGATTTAAATTATTTGCTATTTTATTTTATTTCTGTTTGTAAATAAGGGTAGGACACTGATCTCAGAGGACCATTTTCAGGTTCAGCCAGGGTACATTCATTTAACAAAGGAAAAATACTATATAATGATGTTATTTGTGAAGTAAAAATATGATAAAGAGTAAAAGAAACAATTGTACAACTATTACATTATATTTGTGTCATGCACAATGAATGCATTTACACACCCATTTGGAATTACAGCCATCTTTGGGTTAGTATAAGATGTGATGAAAGACAAAGTGTTAGAAAGGGAGTAGAACACAGTAATGATAGCTATATTCAGTGCACACAGGCTACTTTAGAGGTACATTTATGATGGTGTTAGCATGGAAAACTTTGCAGCTGAGAGGGTTATGGTTTAAGCAGTAGGGATAGGGAAATATTTACATTTTATATAGATAGACAGATAGATAGAGACAGAATGTGCTCCTAGAAGGGCGTAAAGAGTATATGATTATGGAATAGTGGGTTGCAGCTGGCGACTTCTAGCTATAGCTATTGATACTAGTAAATGAAAACAAAAATGCGATAGGAATAACATTGTTGCCTGTGTAATTTAGAAATAATGAATGAGTATCTTTTCAGCAGACTGGCAAGTACATGTAAGGAAGATCTATTAGTTAACGGTGGAAGTAGAACATTCAATAATTTAGGCCAAGAACTGGAAAAAGATTTTGAACTACTTCCAAGTGAATGCAGCATAGAGGCAAGTTAAAAATATGCATCAGAAAAATGCAGAGCTTTTCTCCATATCATAACTTAGTAAGTTTGAAAATGAATGTCCATGTGAATACAGCATTACTTTGTTCATGAGAAAAGCAGTAAGAATGTTTTAGTGTGTGAGGCAGTTATGCTCCCTCTCATGGAGTGGGTGGCTACATGTGTACCTCCAGACTTTGTTTTGTACTTCTGCAGTTTCAACGAATTTATATAAGTTCTAGTTGTCATAACAGGCACAGACTGCTCAGTAATAGTCAGGAGTACTCTTTCACTTCTTATCTATTAAATTGACTTATCAAAGTGATGCAAATCAAATATGGCAGGGAAATTAAATTACAATGGATGCAGTGTAATAGAGCACAGTTTCCAAGGAACCTAGAACTTGGAACTTCCACTAACCATTCAAATTCCACACAGATTACCAGTTTTGGTAAACAGAAGCAAACTTAAGTGGGAATATAAAATACACAGAGCACAAAGCCAATTGTGCCACTGATACAGGAAAACTAGCTATCATAGGAATACAGGGTTATTACTTATACTAATGTTAGCCCTTATGTCTATAGGAAAAAAACAGCAACATGAAAAATGGCAAATGTCCTGACATTTTAAAAGAAAACATTTTCTAACCATTATTTAACTGATGCAGAACAATGTAATACAATTTGCATGCACCTTAATATGATATAAATCAAACAAGCAACTAAAATTCTGCAAAAGAAGCTCTTTAAAACTGAAAACAAGTCTTCTGAGTGTACTATCTGTCCTACAAAAATCTCAGGATTCATAAAAAATTAACCACTTTTTAGAGATTAAGGAAAACTTAACAACCCTGTAAAAAACACTGATTTAAAATTAATACTTGATTTCATGTTAAAATGTGATCTTTTCTACAAAACCAAATAGTAATAGACAGTAGTATTACATTTCCAAAGTAAAAACAACAACATTCAGAGGCATTGTTATTTTACATGCTAATCTCTGATTAGCAAGCCAATATTTGCCACCAATCAACTAATCACATTACTGTATTGTTTAATCTTTCAGGAAATTACAAGGGATAGTTATAGAAAAACTTTACAAAGCATGTAAGCTTGAAGCTTAGCTGTTGTATAAGCTCTCATCTAAGTGTGACTCATATCTTCCTGCTTCCAAATCCTTTGCCTATGAATTTTGCATACCATGAAAGAAAATTCTGCCATTTGGGCTCACTCTGATCCCCTTCCCTACTCCTAATTGGTATCCACACTCACATCATCCACACTTTTCCTCAGTATAGCTCCAGCCCTACTTCCATTAGCACCTATCACAAAACCCACTCCATTTCTACTTGCACACCTCAGTTTCCTCAGCTGAACTCTCCTCCTCATACTATCATTAATGATTATTCCAACCTCTAAAATGGATTAAATCCTTCTTCTTCACCTATTTCCATCTCTTCTTCCACACATCTACATCTGCATCTGATCCCTCCAACCATAACTATTACTACTGACCTAAAAACATCTCTTAGAAGTTTAAATCCCTGCATTCCTCTTTTCATTTCACCATCACTGCTTCAGTCTTTCTCTCCTTCAAAAATCTTTACTCTTCCACCTTTGACTACAACACCATCCTCCTTTTTCTCCCACACCCACTATAAACCCTTACCATGACATTCCTACATTTCTTATCCTCACAGCATTTTCTTTTCTGTCACGTCACATCCTTCACTCAAATCCAGAATCAAAGTTTGTACAATCTGTCAATAATCACATTAATACCCATCACACTCTCAACCAGTCATTCAGTATAACACCAAATCTTGATACCTCCTCTCACCTTCACTTCTTTAACAATAACTACACTTGCTATAAACTCAAACATTTAAATAAACTCCAAAGAAAACAGACATCTAAACACAAATGACTCCTTGTCTGCACACTATAATTACAATAAAACTATCTGGTGACATTCAACTAAACAGATGCCCCTCACTCCCACCACAGCAACAAAACAATCTAACTACTGCTAGTAACATCACACCTGTCCTTAACCCTAGCAGTAACATCAGCTTAAAAGTTTACCACATCAGCCAGCAAAGACTCTGC
Source organism: Protopterus annectens (assembly GCF_019279795.1). Classification (NCBI taxonomy): domain Eukaryota; kingdom Metazoa; phylum Chordata; order Ceratodontiformes; family Protopteridae; genus Protopterus; species Protopterus annectens. The sequence continues at coordinate 752,724,555 of NC_056731.1, forward strand.
ATGAATCTCCCTGAAATACATGCACGGATATCTATGCAATCTACTGATATACTGGTAGCCATAAAAATAGGCTAAAACCAACCCCAAATGATGAACAGATCTTACCATATGGTTGCAAAATACATAGGTTAGACTGAAATTATAAAAAGGAGGCAGAATAATAATAGTACAGTAATAGTTGTTAGAGATTATGAATATGTCTGAAATTAATTTTGTTGTAAACATGCTGAAAGATAAAGCATAGAATAAAAAGTTTGCTTGAATATATGTATAGAGTGTAGCAATGTAAAGTGGGCATTCATACTATATGTATAACAGACAGGCTTCTCTTCAGAGCATTAGAACATGTTTGCAGAACAAATATCTAAACTCAGCAATATGTGATGTTTTTTCAATAGGAACAGAACAGATGTTTCCTTTCATACTTCTGTTATTCTGATTGCATGCATTTCTGCATTTTCACATCAGCAGAACTGCTGACAGGACAATAGAAAAGTCTAAAAACAGACATTATGTGACTTCCCACAGAAGGCCAAAAAAATACTAAGAGGAAATAACAAAATCTATGTGCGTGACTAGCACTCTATATAACAACTACAGTCATTCAGAGAGAGAGGGACAGAGAGAGGTATTTTGCAGAAGTCATCATTCATATCTGTAATGAAGGAAAACTTTGTAAATATATGCTACAATCTGACAGAAAGAGTACATGTCATTTGTTATAAAATAAGTTATCCGTAACTGTGCTTATAGCTGCAAAATATATTTCTTTATCAGTGTGCAATTTGGAAGGCTTGGTGCTTTAAACAGACTACAGATGGAGTCATGCAAAGCTGTGTGTCTCTGATTCAGCAGTAAACAGCACAGCAAGACTGTGTGTCTTAAGAAGACTTTGGATCCAGCATAGCATAGAAGCAGCGCACAAATTAAAATACATTTTTTAATGGTGACCCTGACGTGATTCGAACACACAGCCTTCTGATCTGGATGCAAATAAATCACAATATTTGACTGGTATCTGAAACAAAATCATGTGTGGTATAACAAATGTTTATTGTGTGTACAATGTCATAAAAATACAGTGCATGCAACTATTCAAAGGTTAGACTGTACAGACAAACCATTTAATGGTAAAGAACCAGAAAAAGTTAATATGCTGACATTATATTCAGATGTTAGACAGTTATGTTCTGTCACCAGATGTAAAAGGTTTATTTCAGAATTGCAACAACAGTCAAATCAGTTACTGATAGAACCTCTAGTACATTTTGTTACAAAATAATGTAATAAAGTTCTAAAAGACAGACACAGTGAGTTCAGGAAGCTTAGACGTTATACATACATTTTTTCAAAAGTGCTTAGGAGTTTCAAATTCAGCAGAACAGGCTTCTGAGACATATCAGGCAGACTATGAGGAAACTCTTGAACAGCAGTTGCAGGATAAAGAAAATAAATTAGCTAAACTGACAGACACTGACTTCCTCCATATAACGGCTGAGCTTAAAAAGAGCAGGAAACGACAGCTGATCTGTACAAAAGAAATATATTGTATAATATGTTTGTGTTTTGAAAATGGTTAAGTATACATGGTAGGATGGTAGAATCTGAACAAATCATTCTCAAAAACTTCCATTCAATTATTTATCAGTACTACAGTAAAGTAGAGCATATAACTGCTATTCTAATAGCATAGTCAAAAGGTACACAACAGTTTTAGTGTATAAAAATTAAATAAAATTAGTTACACAAAGTTCTAGTGCATAAAATTAAATAAAATAGTTAATAAGAGTAAAGATTTAAAGTCACAAGACTGACATGCTTAAATAAAGATTTAAAGTCACAAGACTGACATGCATGTGTTTTCTTTTCATTTAAAATACATCTGTTACAATGCACAAGAATAACAGGCAGACAACAGCAAATATAAATAATGTAAATATAAACATGTGTTAGTTAAGTTAATATCTATTTTGTTTTTTACAATTTTTTATAATTGTATAGTAACACCACACCAAACAGTTAAAGTTCTGAATTTTAAAAATAAATAAAATCACAGAGGGTATTAGTCAAACAGCTTTTGTAAAATGTATGGCAGGACAGTTAAATAAATAAAAAATACTGAAATCCATGCAAGCTAATTGTAAAATAATGTCTATTTATGTAGTATAAATGCATAGTTATGCAAATCACAAATATAATACTAAGTGTTTTATAACTGCATTTTACTATGAAATGGCAAGTGTATTAAAGAAAAAATGCTAAAAAAATTAACTATGGTTTACAGAGTCTTACAATGTGAGCTCAGACCTCTCTAGGCTGGATGAATAGTTACAGGAAATATTGAGCAGATAACATAAGATAAAAAACAAGACTGATTGCCAGACAAATAGCTTGAGTTTTTCTAAACTACTATTGTTATTAAAATATAACTGTTAAACGTTTACATGCAACACTATTTGGTAATTGTAATAAAACATCACAATTGTGCAACCATGCCCTTAATAATCTGTTTGCAAACAAATGTTAAAAGTAAAAAAAAAAAAACTCAGTTACATCAAGTACAGCCAGCAAATAGGCCATAGTATACATACAGTTCAAATCAATTATGCAGAAATGTATAAATACCTACTAGTAGTAGTAAACAGCAAAAGCTTTATAAAAATGATCAAATCAGACAAAGGTCCATAGTTTGTTAACCTAATAAAGCAAATAAACAATATTGCAATACTGCAGGGGGAGGGGCACTTTCTCAGTTTTACACTGACTGTATAAGCAGTACTGCCCAAGGGTCTGAAATAGAGCTACAGGAAGAAATAATATTTTATTCCTTCTTGACAATACTCTTTTATGGGGGGAAGGAAAAAACAGGTATTAGTGCATAAGAAACACTGGTAAACAGATTCAATCTGAAAGTCCAAGATATTTTATGCTAGTTATTATAGCAATAACCCATGCCTGGGTGTGGGTAATGCTAAATATACCCACGGTTGGCGTGGTTTGGTCCCGGACCAAAATACATCAGAGCTGTGGGCAAAGCATGAGAAGCAAGATCTCCGTTTTTTTTAGTGTTTATGCTGTTGTAAATGTTAAATGAGTTTAAAATTAGCAATTTATGGAGATGTCCGAATGGAGTTTTATTTATTTTAAATAAAACTGTCTATAACTAATAAACATAGCCACACTGAAAAAAAAAAAAAAAGCTGAGGAGATCTTGCTTTCTCCGTTGTTTTAGTTTAACATAGCTGCATGAGGGAAATAAGCAACGGAGATCAGACATTTTTAAAAAAAATTGAGATCTCCGCGCTTAGCTTTAAAACCATGCCATGTTAAACCCATTTACGAACACGCAAGAGCAGATTGTTATAAAAAACTTAAACGGACCTCACCTTTCCATTGGTATAACACGACTCTAATGCTGGCCAATCGGCATCAGCGTCGCCTGCATCATGAGCGTAGCAGCAATTGTATTGTTAATAATGCTGGGCGTGGGTTGTGTTATGGGGTTGCCCGTATGGTTGGGGCCCGACGAGAGTTGATGTACTGCGCATGCCTCGCAGTACATCAGAGCTGTGTAAAAAAAAGCAGGGAGGCGCAAAGATCTCCGTTTTTTTTTAAAAACTGTCTAAATGTTGGGTTTAACATAGCGAGACAGCTTTAAAGCTAAGCACTATCTCTTTTATTGTTTTTATCCTGTCTCGCAACCCATTTAAATTTAACAACTTTAACAGACTTTTTTAAAAAGCAAGATCGCAAGAAGATCTCCATTGTTTTTACACTGTCAATAATGTTTAACATTGTTAAACTCTTAACATAGTGAGACAGTGTTTTATACTAAGCCAATCAGCGGAGGCATTGTGTAATATTGTATTTTTAGTATTAAATTGTATTTACAACCTGTTACACTGTAAAGCTATACAAGAGATGGTTTAAAAACAAGAGCTGGCTTAAAATTGCTTTATTACAGCTATATGAGAGAGTAAAGATATGTAAAAAATTGAATAAGAATGGTCACTATTTTTAATATGTTTTTGGCAAGACAATGTTGGTATGCAAAAAGCATAGTTGCCTCTGATGGCAATTCCACTAGATACTTTTAAAGAGACAAAAGGATTTTCCAAGATTTTGCTTAATATTAATGTTATTAAATTTGTAAGATTAGACTAAATGTACTTTACAGTCTTTGTATGTACAAATGCAGAAGAATTCAATACAAATGATAGTCTTTGTATGTACAAATACAAAATAATTCAGTACAAATGGAATTAATGTCTAGTAATAAATATATGTAAAAAAACATGTTTAAAAAAATGGGTTCAGGGTACCTACTAGATTAAAATGCATAAATAGCAAACAGTCTGTGTAAATACATACTGTACAGGATACATTGCAATAAGTTCATAAGTAATTTGTCAAGTTGCAATATTATCACTGGTTTCAAGTTGCAGTTTTATCATTGGTTTTTGGACCATCATTTTATTAGTAAAATAGTATTGGTTACCCCAGATAAAAAAATATATATTAAAATATTGTATTCATACAGCTAATGGACTAATATGTAAACAGCATTTTTCAGTGTATACTTCACTGTCAATTAAAGTTTATGTGCAGTTCAAAAGTATAACCACAATGTTATGGTTAAAATGACATTGAAACTGTATATTTTCAGCAGTGTATAAATGCTTGCAGTAGCACATAGCTCTTGTCTCTTATAGTTAATTCAACAGTTGCAAAGAGTTAATGGAACAGTTCTAAGTCATAAATTAAATTTTGTAATTGCAAAAGAATAAATTAATCAAGTTAAAAAATAAAACAAAAGCAGACACAGCTCATAAATAATAAAATATTTTCACAAAATGGTCTGCAAAAGAAAAAGTTGTTAGATACATTCAGTTTTGGCAGTAATACTTAATATTGTATTAACTATGTAAAATTACATTTTGACTTGTATCAAAAGAAGACTAAAGGTTTTGTTTCTTAATGTGTTTTCTATATAATGTGATCAAAATACATATCAATATAAAGTGGTTTGAGTATGTTTTAAAAAAAGAGGGAATTGTTAGAGATTGTGAATATAAGGCTGGAACTAATTCTGTTGTAAATATGCTGAAAGATAATTCATAGAATAAAAAGTCTGTTTGAATATATGTATAGAGTTTAGCAATGTAAAGTGGGCATTCATACTATATGTATAACAGACAGGCTTTTCTTCACAGCATCAGAGAATGTTTGCAGAACAAATATCTAAACTCAGCAATACATGATGTTTTTTTCAATAGGAACAGAACAGATGTTTCCTTTCATACTTCTGTTATTCTGATTGCATGCATTTCTACATTTTCACATCAGCAGAACTGCTGACAGGACAATAGAAAAATCTAAAAACAGACATTATTTGACTTCCCACAGAAGACCAAAAAAGATACCAAGAGGAAATAAAATCTATGTGCATGACTAGCACTCTATATAACAACTGTAGTAATTCAGAGAGAGAGAGAGATAGGGACAGAGAGGGGTATTTTGTAAAAGTCATCATTCATATCTGTAATGAAGGAAAACTTTGTAAATATATGCTACAATCTGACAGAAAGAGTATGTGTCATTTGTTATAAAATAAGTTATCTGTAACTGTGCTTATAGTTGCAAAATATATTTCTTTATCAGTGTGCAATTTGAAAGGCGTGGTGCTTTAAACAGACTACAGATAGAGTCATGCAAAGCTCTGTGTCTCTGATTCAGCAATAAACAGCACAGCAAGACGGTGTGTCTTAAGAAGACTTTGGATCTAGCACAGCATAGAAGCAGGACGCAAATTAAAATACATTTTTAATAGTACATAAACTATACACTTGAAATGTCAACATCCCCATTGTTCCCCCAATATTCAGCAATGCAAAGCTAATTATCACTTCTTTAAAAATAGATAGTCTCATGTTCATATTAATAGTTTTACATTCCAACTAGTAATAACATATCTGTGCAAGATGATATCCAGTACTGGTCCTCCCATCACATACTACAAGCTGTAACTATTGACTGGCTTACAAAACATCAAATACTATACAACTATGTGAGTTCAAACAGCTAAACAGTACCCCAACTAGGTACCATAAAACAACAGCTAGGGAGGCTATTCTAGATTGGATACACACAGGTTTGCCTAGAACTATAGCCTTTTTGCAGCATTTTACCAAATACACTATGCAACCACCTTCCTACCTTTACTGTTGAACATTGCAAGAATGCCACCCAAAATTACCACTATAGCCAAAGTCAGGAACATCTCTAACTTCCATAGTGAAACCATCACTAACACTCTGTGCTCTTATAACTAAAACATACTACAAAACCTTCCACTGTATGATGCTGTGCATCAGTTCAATACTACATGCTTAAATATCCTAACCTACTACACTCAGATCACAACCAAATGAATTAAAGCTAACCCAGTCCCATGGTTAAGTAAAAACACCAAGTCAGTCATATAAACAAGGGGCTATGTTTGGAAAACATGGGTACATAATAGAACACCAGAAAATCCCCAGCAATACAGATATCTGGGAAATGTAGCCAAAAATCTTACCAAATAAAAAAAACTACCACTTCTCAAGATGCAAACAAACAGAACTCCAAAATGTTATGGTCAACAATAAAAATCCTTGTAAACCCAGATAAAATTAACCAACCTACCCTGACTGTTTCTCAGTCTACAGAGACCACTGCCATACCATTCAGTCAGTATTTTATCAAGACGGTATCCTCATTCCTAAAAAAAAAAAAAACTCTTTCCAGCACATATTTCAATGCAATGCCCATCTGCACCTTTTTTTCCTGAAACTGGTTCCAACTTCACTAATCAAAAAGATCCTATCAATTTAAAATCTACCACCTTACCTCCAGACCTCCTACCTAGAGAATATATTAAGATTGTAGCTGATGTTCTTGTCTGTAGTATCTCCATACTGATTAATCACTCCTTTACAAAAAACTATGTTCCAGAACTATGGAAAAATGCTTTGCTTTATGCCCTGCACAAAGGTAGCCCTTTCACTGACCTTGTAAACCACGGATCCACAGCTATACTATCATCACTTTCAAAAATGTTAGAAAAATGCGTCCATAAACAAATCACAGCATATGTCTCTGAAAACAATATTTTCTCCCAACTCAATGTGGTTTTCATCCCACCACTTCAAACTTGTTAAGATTCACTGAAACTCTTAATGAGCAAAAAAATTCTGGGCTTCTGCTTTTCACATGGTTTATTGGCCTGTCAAAGGCTTTTGATTGCATCTGCACCCCCCCCTAAAAAAATGAAGGCTGCCTTACACATGAAACTTGGCAGGGCCAAGTGCACATCTCCACACATATGCTGCATATTGTACACTTTTCTCACTCTCCCTCTACAGTAGGTGCTGGTATTTCAGAAGGCCAAACTGCCATAATAGATAAGTCAGCTTCAGCCTCTCACTCTCATTATCCCTCACCAGTTTTCCCGGTGCCAGAATCGCTAGTCAGTCTGAAGTCATTTTAGTCACAGTCAGGGTCCATCTGCACCTTATATGGGTTTACTTTGTTTTAATACTCTATTCTGTGTAAAGAAATACTGAATGGAGATTTCCATAAATCAGGGAAAGAATAAGTGTTCAGTGACAAGGATATGATACATGTCAGAAAAACAGCTATGAAAAGTTGTGATAATGAGGATCCTTAGACCATCCAGAAGTCACATTCATGAATGAGGATTTCAGCTTTATCACTAAAAAAGCTGTAGTTTTTAAGTGATTTTTTTCCTTTACTACTATTATTAAAACTACATGTTGGGCAAACAGGGGCTATAAATAACTATCCAGATGTGTTGTACTTTAATAAGACCAGTACCTGATGCATAATTTATTTTACTTGTGTTTACTTGACATTGTTATAAAAATAGCATTGTTTATGTAGGTATAAAGTCCTGTACACATTCAGTGCTAATGTTTAGAATGCTACATTAGCAGTACATGGCTGTTGAACTGTGCTACTGCTTTAACATTCAAAGCAGTATACACACACACACACCCAACACACGCACACACGCACACACACAAATGCACAGAGAGACAGACACATGTTGACAGACAGACAGACACACACACACACACACACACACACACACACACACACACACACACACACACACACACACACACAAAGACAGATAGACACATGCATGCACACACACACACACACACACACACACACACACACACACACACACACACTACAGTGGTCCAGCATTCTTCTCCATTATTGCTGAAAAGTATACACATGCTTTAGTAAATTTGAATGAAGCCCATCTAATCCTCAACATTCATGGTTTAGAATATTCCAACCAGTGATTTATTTGAGACAGACTAACACCATTGAAGAAAAGTATGGGGTAAAACCAAATATATTTACAGTACAGCAGAATAGCTGTGAAAAATGTAGGCAACAGCAGCAGGAGAATATAATTAGTTCATTTTCAAAACTTAATCGCAGATATATTTTTTTCAACTAAGCGATTTACTTCTTTCCCCAAAGACTAGATGACTTTTGCATTACTGAGGCTAGATTATTTCCACAACTTAAGGAAAAAGCTTTAGCTGTATTTGTGAATGTTTTCTATTAATTTCATAGAAGTTAGTAATTGTTTCAGACTGTCTGTCTTCAAAGAATCGATAATTAGTCCATGGCCTATTTCATGTGGAAAGTCATTTCAGTCGTCTGTACTTAATTAGGTGGCTGTCGGATTTAATTTTCCTAGTAACAGTTGAGAAATAACTTTTCTTGCTTTGGTGCTATGTATTTAATAAGAGTTCCACTGCTTTGTTATATTCATTTTGTAATGTTACAGGAAGTCAATTTATTTAAAGGTCCTGAAGCATAGTAATTTGCTTGTATTTCACATCGAAAGTTCTATAACTGTGGAATCAAGGATATACTTTATTAACAGAAAAGGTAGTTATTTTTAGATAGAGTCCACTGAAAATTACTGGACTGGAAGCTTTGCTAGGAGAGATTCTGAGTACCAAGTAAAGAAGTGTGCATTTCTAGTTGGAGAATTTGGTCTGAAAAATCTGTGTTGAGTGTACAGTTAGAAAAAATGTTATTCAGGATTGTTGCTATTCACAAGCTAGGAAAGCAAGATAGTTGCTGCATAGTTTTCAAACAATTAGTCTGGAATACTGTCATTCTCCTTATAATAGTGGTGCTGTAAAAGGAAAGATTTACAGCTAATAATTTTGCATGGACTCCTATGATGTGCTAGTCTGAATCATGCTCACATTGACTACATGATGTAGCACTTAATGTATGTTTAGCTATAAAAGGAGCACAACCCCCTTACACATACTCCTAGGTCCAGATAATTGGCCTTAGAAGACACGACAATTAATTTCTATGATATACAGGATAATGTTATAAGGTTTATGACAAGAATCATGAGCTGCCAGTTATGTCACTTTTTTTTTCAGTTGAAGCCATGATGCTAATAAGCTAAACCTATTCCTTTAGTTTCTTGCATTGACAAATGCAGTCCTTAAGCCAATGTCCTTGAAAAAGGTGTTTGAAAAATGGCCAGGACATGGCTTAAAATTCCATGAGTATAGTAGTACAGAAAAAGTTTCAATGACTAAGGCTGAAAGCTTTAACACCTAATACAGTAACAACCTTGAAATTAGACAGTATGATGGCCCAGAAGGTAAAACAATAAAGCATAGAACCGAAGCTGTCACAGGAAACAGAAGTTTAATCCACAAGCCACAAACAGTTCACATAAACGCCTCCAAATACACAGTACATTTTCGTATCTCCTACTTCATCAGATCAGGATCCTTGTGATGATGCTAATTCTCATATAAGGGTCAGATCCAAATTAGAAGAGAGAACATTCTTACTTGAGAAGTCTGGTTCCCAAAGTAATGTCTGTAGAAGTAAGACAAACTAAATCTAGTGGGTCAAAAAATAATAAAAAATCCACAAAAACAGCACAGAAGAACCAGCAACTGGATTAGCGTACAAATGTTTTAATCTCCGCTTCATCAGAATAAATAAAACACAGTTCTCATCCAATATATACATAAACCATGTGACTAATTAATCAATAAATTCAATTACATCTTAATTACATCTTAAAGAAAAAAACAACAGAACTACAATATTAGCAGCTCTTTAGCTTCCTTTTTTCTAGAAAACATTTGATGTTAATATGCTATCTATCTAATTCTTTATTTAACAACATGTCTTCCAAAGTGGAGTATACATATTTATACTTAGTATGTATATCACATAAAAAAAAACCTTCTTGATATTCTTCCTTGTTACTCAACATATTCTCGATGGCATTATTATTCATAATCACCAAACCACCCCCCTTGTCGGCTTTCATAAATCTTACTATTTTCACATCACAGAATTCTTTCAGAGCAAGGCGTTCAGCAGCATTTAAATTGTAATATGGTTGTACAGTCTTATTGTTCAACAATGTTCTAATGTCCCTTTCACAAAAAGCTACAAACTGTTTTGTTGTGAAATGCAATGAAGGGTTAAAAGTCGACAGTCTACTAAGATTTTTCTTTATAAAAGAATCTTGAAAAATAAGCACTAAATTCAGCTTTCTACTGTACATTTTAAGATGTAAAATAGTTTGAGTCAAACAAGATCTATGGCTTGGTATAAAACCTAAACCAAACTTAAGTAATTTAACATGACAGTCATTTAAAACAAAGTCACTCAGATTAAATATCTTAGTCTCATCTATATATCCACGTTACTTTGTTTTTACCTTGTTCCTCATACAAACTTCATTTTGTGCTTCCAACGTTGCTTGTTTACTCGTTGTAGGTGTTTCTAAGTTTTTTGAGTTTTTTGACTGCTCTACTACTCCCGCACCAAGAGGTGCACTTTTAACTACATGAGACGTAGAATTGTTAACAGTATTCATAGGCTTAGCTAATTTCAGAAACTCCATATCATAATAGCTGCCATGCTTTCTTTTAGGTTGCCATTGTTGTTTCTGAAACCAAGCATTGTTTCCGCCAATATTCACTGACGCAGATTAATTCCTAAAAGATTATTGGTTTGACTGTTTCTTTGTTGAAAAAGAGTTCTTAGAGGAATGAGACTGCATAGTATTGCTGTTTTTAAATGTCTTATTCACTTGAACTGTAGGTATAACATAAGCAGTTTGTGTGGAATAGGCAATATGGTCTCGTTCTAATTTTTTCATTTTCCGTGATGCTACTGACTTTTCATACCAATCCACTATCATTAACATTTGATCATACTGATATTTCCTCTCACAAGAATTGGAAATAACTGACTGCAATTCAGCATCCCAGTTTTCAAGCTGAATTCGCAATGTACAAAGTAACTCGTTATTCTTTTTGATTATAAGTTTTAAAAAATCAAGTCCCACATTGTTGAAAACTTGAACTAATTCAGCAAAGAATGTATCATCACTGCTGACACCATTTGACACCTTAAAGATATGCAGTCCTACTCATTTAGTGGAAATAATGGGGGGACAAAGCCTCAAAATAGGGCCAAATTTTAAATACTGTTCTTATAAACTTAGAAAGTTGCTAGAATAAAAGGTTGTGTGTTATCATACGTTTTCTGTAGGATATAATGTCTGAATTTCAAATGACTGTCATTATTTAATTAATTCATTCCTCATTGATTTGTCAAACAAATCCAGAAAGTCACAAATTTTATGAGGAACAGACCAAAAATATGAGGCAAAAATCTGGACATTCTGCAAAAATATGTACAGTTGAGAGATATCTCTATTAATGAGGCAAACCTTACACATCCAAAGAGTGAGTTTTCAGTTCCACTTTCTACAGATTCAAATAAATACATTTATCATGCATACAATTATGGTGTATTATATCAAGTAATGCAAGTAAACTTCAACTTCTAAACTGTCGCTATACTTAAGTTTCTTTTAGCATGTTACAGTGTATGTCTATAATCATTTCCTGTGCCATGCTCTATGTTCAGCTGTTTTGCAGTTTAAGTTATACTACACTCTAATAATTGTTTTAAAGTCTACCGAGTTCATGTTAAGCTCCTTTGATTTTTTGCAACAGTATTTGACTTTGGTGGCTCCTTTTGCTTTGTGTAACTGTTTGTTTTTGCTTGGGTTTTGACTGAATTAGGTCGCTGTACCACATGACTTACATGGCAAACAAATGCAAAATATATACATTAGAGTTTCACTACTTTAGTATTTTGAGTATCACTAATAATTAAATGTTAGTCACCATATAACGCTGCCGCTAATGGCAATGTACAGCTATAGAACCCAATGTAGCTCAAGTACACTTTCTGATGTAAACACTGTTCCATCAAAAGATGACGCAAATAGAAATAGCGTTAGCAGTTACCACAGTCCAGAAAAGTGCGAGATCAACAGGACCCTTGAATGTGAACTCAGGTGGATCATCAGATGTAGGGCCGATGAACCACCTGGCCTCAATGATAAAGTTCAAATCAAACCTGTATTGAAGGGTAGAAAGATTTATAGACCAAGATGAAATTTAGGTGCATATAATTATATATACATCATCTATGGACAGTGGATGACCCACCTGGTCTTATTGATCAAGTCTATATTCACCTTGTATTGAAGGGTAGAAAGATTTATAGACCCAGATGAAATTTAGGTGCATATATTCATATAGATATCTTTTATACATTTTTACATATAGATAAGTTCCTTTTATTTTATATATGAATAGACATTTAGTACATTTTAATATGGATACTCTTGTGATGTAGTGCCCTATGGTTTTTAATGTACAGAGTACCCAAAAAATTTTTAAAGTGTTTTCTCATAACAAGTACATATGTTTTGTATTTCTAAGTAATGGTTGTGAATAGTCTTAAATATGTCTTATACTTGTCAGTATTTTTACGTAAAAAAAGTACATATGTCTTGTATATTATTGTAATATTTGTGAACACATATAAGTATGTTCTATATTTGTCAGTGGCACTTTAAATTTTGAATTGGAGTCCACCTATCACTGAATAGGATGGACTATTTAAATGATTGCTAACTAATGTTTTTTGTAGAGTTTGACTGCAATTTCCTGTGTTGGAGCAGTATCTTGAATCTAGCTTGGCACCTTGAGTTTTATTACAAAGGAGTGACTAGTGCTCTAGGTGCTTGCCTTTTGATGGAACAGTGTTTTACTCCATTGTAAAAGGGCAGCTCCTGTGACATCAGAAAGTGTACTTGAGCTACATTGGGTTCTATAGCTGTACATTTGACTAACATTTTACATTTTTATTACTTCACGCTGTCGACTGGTTCTCTTGCTGCCGTAGTTTTTGTGATTTTGTACTAATAATTAAATGTTTAGTCATCATATCAGCCCATCAATATATGAAGCAGCCCTATCTATTCACTTTCATATTTTTAAAATTGAGAATGTGCACACTGCAGATATACATATCTGGAACATATTAATTTACTGATTTTCTGAAAACAAATACTAGTAAAGGCTCGGCTTGCTGGTCTCCATCACATCAAATATAATTAAAGAAGCTGCATGCTTTGATAACCTCAGTCGCAGAAAAAATACTGTTGCCAACAGTCCGACCCTACCAAAGCAATATAAGGGTTAGAGCTCCTTAAATAACATAACGAACCAATTAGTCCAGACATATTAGAGAACATTCTCCAACCCACATCAAGTAACTATACCAGTTAACCAAGCAAACAGCCCCTTACCTTTGCATTTAAATAATGTTACTAAAAACAATCTATCAGTACCTAGAAACACTACTAGAAAATCTAATCCAAAGCTATGCACCATTTGCCTGTTCCTTTGTGAATATAGCTGCCCCAATAATTGCAAGTCCACTTGCTTACATATTCAATATCTCCCTAACCAGCAGTAACGACCTTCTGTAATTTGAACAGTCTGTGTAATCCCTTTCCCAAAAATCAACTTTGCTTCACCTCACAAAACTATCAGCCATTTATCTTACCTGCCTAATATCTAAAAATCTTCAAAAAAATAAAGTCAAATAATAGATCACATGAACAAATACAGACTCTTCACAGAGTCCAATGTAAATTCCATGAAGGACAAAACACACACCCTTACTGCTGTATTATCTGCAACAGACAAAATCTATACTGTTATGCAAACTGATTTCAGTCTTCTTCACAGACAGAAGAAGATAATATAAGACTGTTGGCCACACAAACTGATTTCAGTCTTTTTCACAGACATAACAAGAGAATATAAGACTGCTGGCCACACCTTAGTACTTTATAAACTCAGTCTTTTAAGATTTAGAGAATCCAGTTAAAATATATCAGAAACAACTCACCAGTCAGAATTTTCAAGATACAAAGCAGAATCCTTCTGTCTGATAATGGCACATTTGCATTTGGTGTTTCACAGAAATTGGAATCGGGGTTCTATACTGTTTTTAGTGTTCATGAATTATATTACCACAACCAGCCCAGTCCTCCCCAGTGTTATGTTACAGTAACATCCTGCTACTCAGGTCAAGCTCCTCAATCAAACATTAAAAAACAATTACAGATTCTGGACAGCATTCAAAAAAAAATAACTCAAGTGTGACACTGTGAAATAACACACTGAGTGGTGATGCACATAGTGGGGTTGATTCAGAGACAAAGTGCAATGGCACTGCCCAGGGATGCAACACAGTTAGTGCCATATGCAAATGACTGTATAATAACACAGAGATAAGCAACATTATGGAAATAAGATCAATTGTGAATGTGAATGAAGGTAAACATGGTGGCATGATTTAGAAATGTGCAAATATAATGTGATAGGATGCTTTCAACAATTTTTTACACTGTCATTTCTTAGTAAGCAGAGAGAGATTGCATTATTTTACTAGGCATAACATCTGTATTAGCTGGGCAGCATATGTTATCCACTGAGCTGAGTCAATAACCAAAACGTATTGCCTTTGTGCCCCTATATCCACATTGCTACTGACAATATTAAAGATGTTACAATAATTTCACATATAAAATATCAAAAACAACCATTAACTATTAAGTCTTAAGCTAGCTGGTGTGACCAAACTTGTTCTGTCTAATCTCTACAGGACCAGGTGCGTGAACCAACCTACCTCGGACCTGGAGGAAAACATTTAAATTCTTATTTTCCAATCCAAATATCCCTTGATATGGCCAGCAGTCAAACTGAGACCAATGAAAGATGAGTTGAGGCCACTGAGCAACAGAAAGGTGGAAAACAAGGGGGTGAAACCGTAAGGGCTCACCGACCCAGCCTGCCACAATGCTGTTCCCCCAGCCAGGCTCGAGCCCAGATACCCAAGCTTGTTAAAGCAGGGGAGAGGATTAACTCTTGAAGTATTCCTTGATAGTCATAACAATGTCTAAATTAAATAAATCAAAAGCAAGATTATTCAAATGTACATTGTCTCCGGCAGAAAAATCAGCATCTAACCTGTCGAGATCTTTGTGGTGGATGAGCTGAAATCCTAGCAGTTGAGTGCCCATATAGCTCTATGATTAATGACCCACCTAGATATCCGAATTGCTCTGGAACTTCTAGCTCCTACCCAGTGGATTTTCAGTACAATGAATGACCAAAACAAAACTATGTTTGGATACAACATGTGTAGCCTGTGCACATCAGAAAGTATTCTGGCTAGAAGAATTTTCTTAGTAGGTCAGACCAAGTCATTCCCCCCCCGAGGTGGATTACCAAATCCTTGGGCAAGGATTCCTTTACTGTGAGTTGATGCCAGATCATCCAAAAATAGCACGCTGAAGAAGCCAAATGAATGAACTAACTATTTGTTATGGTCTAGCGAACCAGAGTGCATGACCAGGTCGACAAACACTTTGATTGCGACTCTCTTCATGAAGGAATGTCTCAACATCTCGATAACCTCCTTTCCTGAAAAAAAAGTAAGGTTACTGCCTGATATATGATAAAAATGTGTCATACACATACCTTCCAGTTTTATGCATGACCTTAACAGAATGCCCATCCATGGCCAAGTCGGAAGTGCTTCATATTCTAAAAGAGTGGGATGAAAACCCATTGCAGATGTATATCTTGCCCATCAATGGCCTTCCTCAGGAAGAAGTTGATCTCTGCCAAATTAAATGGCCTGCTACCCTCCTGGGTGAAAACTAGGTCTAACCTAGTGCCCTTGGTAGTGATCCTGTGCATTAATTTGAACCAGTGAACAGGGCAAATAGCTAACCTCTTCAACTTGTCTAGCTGGACCTGCTTCCCTTTACCTGACTGGTTTGACTTATATTTCTTCGCACATATCAGAATAAATTCCCTGTGAATAACAAGGTCCTCCCAACAAAGGCACTTTAGTAATTCACTAGCAAAAAAGGCACCCGCATATAATGACACTAGCAAAGCAGCTAATGTAGCCAGGGTGTGAAACTCAGATACTGTGTTAAACAAGCCCAAACAATGATGACAAGGAGGTATCTCCCTATTGGCTTTCTGGAATCATGAGAAGCCCCATGAATATTCTCCCAATCCTTGATCAATCTGCCAGTCAGCTAGTGGCTGCCTACTTCCTTAAGACCCCCCCCAAAAAAAAACATTCTATCCATCCTAACACTACGAAGTGAACACATACTATTTTAGGTGAATATTCATATGAGGATCTGACCAACAGGAAGTGAAGGACCAATGACAGTCCCCAACTTCTGTGACAAGGGGGCAATGACCTACAGAAAACTCTGAAAATCTGAAGTGATGAAGAATAGGCCTTCCTGGCATTATTGGCCCATGACCTGTCCAGCAATGAAGCAGCCACTCCTCTCCAAGCATCTTCAGAAATTGTCATGCACTTCAGTTCTGCATGCTTGGCCAGCTGATAAAACCTGATGAACTTAAAATGGGAACACTAAAATCTTTAGGGTTGTGTTGACAGGCACATGCACATTAGAGAAAGACAGATTCATTTCTTAATTCAATAAAACTAATAGCCTAATTACAGTGTGAACCCATTTGAACTTGGAGGAACATTTGTTGATGGTATGGACAACTGCCCATTGTCCAAGGGAAATATTACTGTTGTGTAATTTGTCCTTCCAGGCCAAAGCAGCAACCGGGATAGGGAAGACTTCCAGGAAAGTAATATCCCTCCTTATTTCTTCTGTCCAAGAGTCCTGTCATTATTCAGTGAATCAACTCCCTTGTAAGTATCTGCCCGTACCAGACCCCCTGATGCATCTGTAAAAAAATTATGGCTGTTAAATGAAACTCAAGGGGACTGCCAAAGAGACACTCCATTGAAATAACACAGGAAAGTGAACCAGAGCCAGAGGTTTTCCTTGACCCTTCTGGTCAGTCGGACATTGTAATGCTTGCACCTGTTTCCTTTCAACAAGTCAGAAATGGAATGGAGGAATGCTTTCCCAGGAAGACAGTTCTGCAGGCAAAATTCAATAGCCCATGAAGCTGCATAATTTCCCATGTGTGAGCTTTGCTGACTGTCAGAAATTTCAAAAGCAGTTGCCGGACTTAGTGCAATTTATTCAGCAGAAGTTTAAAAGAGTTTTCATTGGTGTTCTTTTCTAGTCCCCAAAAGGTCAAGGCCTAAATTGGCCCTTCTGACTTGTCTTTGGCCAAAGGTACTCCTAAATTATTGCAGAGCACTTTGAAGACCAACAGACCCTCTACAGCACCTTCCTGACTCTCACCTACTATCAAAAAATCATCCTAGTAGTGGACCACTGATTGAAGGCGTGCTGTCTGTTGCCAACACCAAAGCAAAGTTGTGCTGAACAGTTTAAAAATAGAGCAAGCCACTGAGCACCCCATGAGCATAACAGTGTCGAAAAATAATTTCCCTCCAAACTGAAAACCCAAATAAGGCCAGTCCTCCTGTCTTACAGGAAGAAGCTGGAATAACAAAAGATTGTCAAACTTGCAAAGTCAAGGGCTGAAATAACCCAAAATGAACTCTCTCACCTGACCCAGGGAACAGTAATAAACTTTAGCTGGATCTTTGTCAATAAAATCATTGACTGATGTACCCACAGGGTGTGATTGGTGGTGAATCAGCCTGACTTCACCATCCTGTTTCTTAGGAATGAGGCCAATGAACAAATACTAATTCTGATTTCTATTCCATTTTATTAGAAAGTGGATACTAAATCTGTAGGAATTCTGTCACAGACTAGCATCCTGAAGTTATGCAATTCTATATTTTTTTAGGGCATTTAAGGCAATAGATGGGGTATTACCTTAATGATACTCAGGAGTTCCAACAGTTTCAGGGAAGGCATACAGAAACTGATTGGTGTGTGGCTATCTGAGAGCACTAAGTGCTGTAACCACTGAACAATGGCTTTCAATAGTCCAATGCTTATGATTTGGCATTTTGACTTTTTTAAGTGATCTATTTTCTTCCGGTACGTTGTCCTACACTCCATAAAAGAGTTTCAGCACATTTAGGACAATGAAAAAACATCATAATTACAGATAAAATACATTGCCAGTGGTTAGTTTCACAAACATTGGTTGCACATTCATTGAATAATCTGAGTTGTAGTGTAACACTGCTTTTGTTTATCTCACCGTATAAACATATTGAAGATTTATAGGTTCATGGGTGTGTACTAGGTTAATAGCCCTGGAGCCTTTACATGCCTAGCCCATAGAAGTAGTCTGGCATCATGCTGCCCAATGTTAGTTCCCAGTGCCTCTATCAAGTAGAGCCACTGGAGTGATCCCCGGGTGAACTTTCTATTACTCATCCACTCATCAAGATTTCTATTGAAGAAGGACAGCGAGGTGCTCTGCTTGACATGTATAGGAAGTCTATTACAGAGCATGGGTAGTCTCTGGGTAAGGAACCTGTCCCTCCAGTATGTTCTGTTGATTGTGGTAATGTGGTTGAGGTCTCCGGAGCATGTGGTGTGGAAGGATTGGGATTTCTTTAGATGTAGCATTTCTAACAGAGCTGGGTCAGACATGGCTTTGTAAGTCAAGCAGAGATCGCCTCTAAGTAGCTGATATGAGACAGAGAATGGCTGAAGTCTTCTGAGGCTGTCCGTGTAGGACATGTGTTTAATGTCTAGGATCCTCTTTGTGAGGTACATCTATGACCTCTCCAGCTGTTCAGATAGACAACATGTCAGCAGTCTGGTACATCAACAAGCAAGGGGGAACCAGATCTTATCCCCTGTGCCCAGAACCCCTCAGATTGTGGCAATGGGTGATATCTTCCAACCGCTTTCTAATAGCAATGTTGCAGGTGTCTAGTGAGGTACATGTCAAATGGGGCAATATACTCGATGATTGGTCTAATAAGAGAGAGACGATGCCCTCTTTCTTCCTGGATGCAAAACCCTTGATAATGAGATGTGCCACATAGAACGACTTTCTGACCACAGTGGCAATGTGGTGGTGGAAGGAGTGGTTGCTGTCAACCTGTGTCCCCAGATCTCTTATAACACCTTCAGTGTTCAGTGGGCTTCCATCAATGTGGTAATTAGTGGGAACTGAGATTTTACCAAAGGGGATGACAACACATTTTTTTGCTATGGTTTCAACACCAGTCATTGGTCTCAGTGAGGCCTTTCTGTAGGATGTCTGCATCACTTGGGGAGTTAATAATGGCTCCAAGCTTGCAGTTGTCTGCAAACTTGGTTGGCAAGAGTCTCTTTGTGTTGGCCTGAACTTCTGAGAAGTAGATGCTGAACAGGAGAGGACCCAGGATCAATACCTGTGGGACTCCTCATGTGACTGGTCACCTGTCTGACTTGGAGTCTGCTATTTTCACATTGTGTGGTCTATCTGTGAGCCAATTTGCAACCCACCTAGTGATATAGGGGTTGATGCCTAGTTTGGTGAGTTTATCAATAATTCCTGAGTGAGGCATGGTAAAGGCCTTGGCCAAATCAATGTAGGCTGTATGCACTGCCTTACCTTCATCCACAGCCCTGCTGACTGACTCAAAGAAGTCAACCAGGTTGAGCAGGCATGATCTCCCTTTCACAAAGCCAAATTGCATGGGTTCTAGTGTTTGGAGGTTTCTTATTTCTTTGTTAATCAGGTCCACAATGGTGCACTCCATAGCTTTGCATATCAGACCTGTCAGGCTAATAGGGTGATAATTCCCAAGGTCTGTAGTCACGCCCCCTTTATGGAGAGGGATGACTGAAGCAGTGCACCATTCAGTAGGGACAAAGCCTAAGGTGAGGCTGTGACTGAACAGGGCACACAGATGTGGTGCCAGTTTGCTTTGTAGTTCATTTAAAACACAGACAGGGATATTATCTGGTCCCATGGAAGCTGTATTCTTGGCCTTGGACAATGCAGCTTTAACCTGTGCTGCAGTAATGCTGGGTGCCTGGCATTCTTCCAGTATTGTGATTGGTCCTTTATGGGGGGAGAGAGGGGTAAAGTTCACATGAATCTGTCGGCCAGTATGTTGGCAATATCTGTTGGCTCAGTATAGGTGGTACCATTGTGCAATAACTCAGAGAAAATCTGTGTATTGCCATGGAGGTTCTTGATATAGCTACAATATAGAAGGCTTTGAGATTGTTTTAGTGTCTGCCACAATTCTGCCATCATAGCTGGCTTTAGAGGATTTGATGAGGGATCTGAACTATTTGTTGAGGCTAATAAGGGAGTTTTTCCAGTCTTGGGATTTCACCTTTTTCTGCAACAGTTTCTACCTTCTGTTGTAGAGTTTATTAATGGCAGGGGACCACCAAATTGGCTTCCTTTTTTTTTGTAGGAGAGCATCTTTGTTCTTTTGGGTATAGCTAGCTCCATGCATTTATGTACATGTTCGTACAGTGCATTGGTGTATGATTGTCAGTCATTCAGCTATTTTCCATTGGTATGGGTGCCGTGAAGTTAGACACCTTTGTTTTTAGGATTCCAAAGTCAGCTTTGGAGAAGTTTTGCAAGGTGGTTACCTTTGCGGGGGGTGTGGGTGAGATGTGGATTTCCATGCTGATTAGTTTATGGTCGGATCTGACCAGGGAGGGATTGACTATTGGCGTAGAGCAAAGGTTGCCCATGTTAGTAATAACCAGGTCAAGGATGTTGCTTCCTCTAGTGCGGGTCAGAATGAGCTGGTCCAAGGCATTGGAATTAATGAATTCCAGGAAGTGTTGGGCCAGTGTATTGGTGCTTGAGTAGTTTTCCCACCTGATGGAGGGGTAGTTAAATTCTCCTAGTAATAGAGTGCTGGGTTGGACCTTGATAGATTCCAGGGTGCTTAGGAATGTGGAGTGAGAGTCTAGGGACTTGGTTGGGGACCTATAGCAGGCTATGACCTGGATTACTGTCTTACCCAATGTTAGTTGGACCTGAAGTATCTCAAATGTGTTATTCTGGGCTACTAGTCTGGAGGTCTGCATATCCTTTGTGAATATGGAGACACCACCACCTTTGGAGCTTCGGTCCATGTTTTAGGGCCAAACGATGTAGAATGAGTTATAGCCTGGTAGCACAGGGGTGCTTTCTGAGACTCTTAACCAGGTCTCCATTACAGCACAAATGTCGATGTTCTCCATTTTTGAGAAGTGTCAAGGATGTTGCTTCCTCTAGTGTGGGTCAGAATGAGCTGGTCCAAGGCATTGGAATCAATGAATTCCAGGAAGTGTTGGGCCAGTGTATTGGTGCTTGAGTAGTTTTCCCACCTGATGGAGGGGTAGTTAAAGTTTCCTAGTAATAGAGTGTTGGGTTGGACCTTGATAGATTCCAGGGTGCTTAGGAATGTGGAGTGAGAGTCTAGGGACATGGTTGGGGACCTATAGCAGGCTATGACCTGGATCGCCGTCTTACCCAATGTTAGTTGGACCTGAAGTATCTCAGATGTGTTATGCTGGGCTACTAGTCTGGAGGTCTGCATATCCTTTGTGAATATGGAGACACCACCACCTTTGGAGCTTCGGTCCATGTTTTAAGGCCAAACGGTGTAGAATGAGTTATAGCCTGGTAGCACAGGGGTGCTTTCTGCCACTCTTAACCAGTTCTCCATTACAGCACAAATGTCGATGTTCTCCATTTTTGAGAAGTGCCTCAAGTGAGTGCATCTTGAGATTTAGATTTCTAGCGTTGAGCAGCATGACCCTTAGATTGCATTTATTTATAGCTGTTACAGTGGTAATTTGGAAATCCTGCGGTAGTGGTGCTGTGGTAGCATTGTCGCCTCACAGTAAGACGCTGTCTGGTTTGATTCTCAGCTAGAGCATTTTCTGCATGGAGACATGTGTGAATGGGCGTACCTTCGTTGAAGGTTGTGCATCAGGGCTGGTAACTTGGCACGCAAAAATCAACTACCAATCATTAGCGGACCGGAGTTCCGCTGTGGCGACCCCTAACCGGGAAAAGCCGAAAGACACAACAACAACAACAATGGTGGTAATTTGGTCTTCACAACACCACCTAAAAAGGCACTATAGGGGTTGCAAGAGCTTTAGCCAGTACCCAGAAACCCAGGGATGACAGATGCAGGCCATCTCTGGCAAAGCATCGAGGTCTGTCAGTCATGTCATCCCAAGCAGACAGATACTGGATCCCCTTTGAATGACACCAGAAACTTAGCCAGTTGTTGAAGTCAATAATTTTTTGTTTGTACTGCGGTATCATTCTGGGTGGCAGTAGTATACTGCTCATGGCTAGTGTCATACCTGCCTGGGCCACATAATCTGACAGCTCCATCATGTCTCTTTTCATGTAGTCCAGGGAGATGCATCTCAGGTCATTCACACTCACATGGACAATGACAGAGTCATACTTGTACTTGTTGTGGAGTGACCTGAATGTGTGTGCTATGTGTTGGATTCTGGCACCTGATAGACAGCTGACTGTTCATAGTTCATAGGTTCATAGGTGTGTACTAGGCTAATGGCCCTAAAGCTTTTACAAGCCTAGCCCATAAGATTACCCTGGCATCGTGCCACTCGACCTTAGTTCCCAGTGCCTCTGTCGAGTACAGCCACTGGAGTGATCCCCAGGCAGAATTTTCTATTTCCCATCACCTCATCAAGATTTCTCTTGAAGAGGGTCAGTGAGGTGCTCTGCTAGACATATATGGGAAGTCTATTGCATAGCATGGGCAGTCTCTGGGTTATGAACCTGTCCCTCCAGCATGTTTGTTGACTGTGGTAATGAGGTTGAGGTCTCTGGTTCGTGTGGTGTGGAGGGATTGGGATTTCTTTAGATGTAGAATTTCTAACAGAGCTGGGTCAGATATGGCTTTGTAAGTCAACCAGAGATCGCCTCTAAGTACGCGATATGAGACAGAAAATAGTTGGAGTTTTTTTGAGTCTGTCCATATAGGACAAGTGTTTAAAGCCTTGGATCCTCTTTGTGAGGTACTTTTGTGGCCTCTCCAGTTGTTGCAGGTGTGTAGTGAGGTACATGTCAAATGGTACTTAATGATTGGCCTAATGAGGGAAGAGTAGAGGGAGACAATGACCTCTTTCTTCCTGGATGCAAAACCCTTAGTAATGAGATGTGCCACATAGAAGGACTTTCTGACCACAGTGGCAATGTGGTGGTCAAAAAAGAGGTTGCTGTCAACCTGTGTTCCCAGATATCTTATAATGCCCTCTGTGTTCAGTGGACTACCATAGATGTGGTAAATCATGGGAACCGGGATTTTCCCAAGGGGATGACAACACATTTTTTGGCATTTAGCTTAAGGCCATGGATCTGACACCAGTCGTTGGTCTCAGTGTCATCCTTTCTGTAGGATGTCAACATCACTTGGGGAGTTAATAATAGCTCCCAACATGCAATCGTTTGTGGACCTTTGTCAGACAGAGTCCCTTTGTGTTGGCATGGGCTTCACAGAAGTAGATAACAAACAGGAGAGGACCCAGGAACAAACCCTGTGGGACTCCACTCGTGACTGGTTGGCAGTCTGACTTGGAGTCAGCTACTTTCACACCGTGGGTTCCATCTATGAGCCAGTTTGCAACCCACCTAGTGACATAGTGGTTGATGCCTAGCTTAGTGTGTTTTTCTATGATTCCTGAGTGGGGAATGGTATCAAAGGCCTTGACCAGATCAAGGTAGGCTGTATGAACCACCTTGCCTTCATTCACAGCTGTGGTGACTGATTCAAAGAAGTCAACCAAGTTAAGCAGGCATGATCTACCCTTCACAAAACCAAACTGTGTGGGATACAGACTTTGGAGATTCCCTATATGCATGCTTATTATGTCCATGATGATGCATTCCATAACTTTGCATATCAGACTTGTCAGGCTAATGGGTTGAGAGCTCCCATGGTCTGTATCACTCCTCCTTTGTGGACAGGGATGACTGTAGCAATGTGCTATTTGTTAGGGACAAAGCCTGAGGTGAGGCTGTGATTGCATAGGACACACAGGTGAGGTGCCAGGTCACTCTGTAGTTCATGTAGAATACAGCCAGGGATATTGTCAGGCCCCTTAGAATCTGTATTCTTGGCTTTGGACAGTGCTGTTTTAACCTGTGCAGCAGTAATGCTGGGTGCCTGGCAATCTACTGGTATTGTGATTGGTCCTCTGGGCAGAGAGGGGTAATGTTGGCACTGAATCTGTTGGCCAGTATATTGGCAATATCTGTTGGCTCAGTATAGGAGGTACCATTGTGCAGTAACTCAGAGCAAATCTGGAGATTGGATGGAGATTCTTTACATAACTATAGAAGGCCTTTTGGTTGTCTTTACTATCTGCTGCAATTCTGTTTTCATAGCTAGCTTTAGAGGATTTGATGAGGGATCTCAACTTTTTGTTGAGTCTGATAAGGGAGTTTTTCCAGTCTTGGGACTTCACCCTTCTGTTGTAGAGTTTGTCTATGGCAGGGGACCACCAGATTGGCTTCCTTTCTTTGGAGGAGAATGTCTTGGTTCTATTGGGTATGGTGAGATTCTAGAATTTGTGTACATGATCGTGAAGTGCATTGGTGTATGTTTCGGCAGTCATGCAAGTATTCTCCATTTGCATGGGTGCTGTGAAGTTAGCCACCTCTGTTTTTAGGAGCACAAAGTTAGCTTTGGAGGAGTTTTTCATGGTGGTTACTTTTGTGGGGGGAGGGGTGAGAGGGATGTGGATTTCCAGGGTGATTCATTTGTGGTCAGATCTAACCAGGGAAGAGTTGTGTATTGGTGTAGAGCAATGGTCGCCCATGTTAGTAATGACCAGGTCAAGGAAGTTGCTACCTCTAGTGGGGGTAAGAATGAGCTGGTCCAGGGCATTGGAATTAATGAATTCCAGGAAACGTTGTGCAAGTGTATTGGTACATGAGTAGTTTTCCCAGTTAATGGAGGGGTAGTTGAAGTTGCCCAGTATGAAAGTGTTAGGTTGGACCCTAATATTCCAGGGTGCTTAGGAACATGGAGTGTATGTCTTGGGACATCGTTGGAGACCTATAGCAAGCCATGACCTGAATTGCCATCTTACCCAATTTTAGCTCCACTTGAAGTATCTCAGATGCGTTATGTTGGGCTATCAGTCTGGAGGTGTGCGCATCCTTTATGAATATGGGAACACCAACACCTTTGGAGCTTCAGTCCAAGTTCTAGGGCCGAAAGATGTGGAATGAGTTATAGTCTGGTAGTGCAGGGGTTCATTCTGCTGCCTTGAACCAGGTCTCTGTTACAGCCCAAATGTCGATGTTCTCCATTTTAAGGAGTGCTTCAAGTGAGTGCATTTTGAGATTTAGACTTCTAGCGTTGAGCAGCATGACCCTCAGATTGCATTTGTTTGTAGCTTTTACGGTGGTAATTTGGTCTTTGGAACACCACCTAAAAAAGGCACTATAGGGGTGACAAGAGCCTTTGCCAGTATCTAGAAGCCCAGGGGTGACAGATGCAGGCCATCTCTGGCAAAGCGTCAAGGTCTGTCAGTCATGTCATCCCAGGCAGACAGATACTGGAGCCCCTTAGAATGACACCAGAAACTTAGCCAATTGTTGAAATCAATCATTTTCTGCTTGTACTGTGGTATCTTTCTGGGTGATGGTAGGATGATGCTCAGGGCTAGGGTCATACCCGCCTGGGCTACATAATCCAAGAGCTGCTCCATGTCTCTTTTCATGTAGTCCAGGGAACTACACCTCAGGTCATTCACACCCACATGTACAATGAGAGAGTCATAATTGTACCTGTTGTTGAGGGACCTGAGTGTGTGTGTTATGTGGTGGATCCTGGGGCCTAACAGGCAGCTGACTGTTACTTTCTCCTTATTCAACCTACTGGGGCATCAGTGTGCCTCACTATCAAGTCACCTATGACTAGTATGTTGGGCATGCTGTTTTGCCTTAGGGGCTTTGGTTGAGTGGCACACTGTTTAGAAGAGTTATGTGTCTTGTGATTAGTGTTGTGTTGTGGTGGTCGAGTGCATTTCTGCCTTGGAAGTCTCTTCTGTTTGGGTAGATTTTATTGAGAGCCTCTGTGAAGGTGGGTGTGTGGTTTGTGTTTTTTATGTGAAGCCAGTGCTGTTGTGTGTTCTGGAGGGCTACTTGTTCCATGTGGTGTGGTGCAAGTGTTGACCTTCTCCTCTTGACCAGCTATTCTGGTCTTAGCTGGAGAGTGTGTGGCTTCCGATTTGGATATATAAGTGCATCTCTTGCAAGTCTGAGTGTTGGGAGATAAGAGGAGAGGGTTGTCAGTGTACATGAGGCAGTTGCGACATTGCCTCAGGATGCCAAGTTCACCAGGTTAATAGGAGAAAGCACAGGGAACTGATCTTTAGACATACTTGGAGGGGTGGGCATTAATATTACATACTGGAGCTGTTTCTTTGTAGAATATTTAGTGTTGGTAGCACTTTTGTGTGCTACAAAAATTGCTACAAGAAATCTGGTAAAGTGCTAGACTAATAAGCTAGTAAAAGTGTAGTAGAGGAGAAAACTAGCATATCTAAGGGAAAAATCGAAGGGTAGACTTGGGCACCGCTCCAAAGCTTACAAACAGTCCTGGATACAGCAAATCTGTATCTGGACTAGACTGGTTACAGGAAAGGTGAGAAACAAGCGCAAAAGTGGGCTTTTAAACCAGAAAGTTGAAAGAGATGGAAAAACTGCCCAAACGGCCAATAAACTACAATTTCTGGGCCAGAAACCATGCCTCTTGTGGTAGATAGGGTACCTAGTGCTTACCACTCCCAATAATAAGCTTCCCTCCAACACAGAAAGGCTTGAGGGGCTGAGAAGCTTACATACCTTCTCCTTTTTCAAACTAGTGAGTGGGACATCTGTGTGCTTCACTATTGAGTCACCTATGATTAGTGTATTGGGCAAGGTGTTTAGCCTTAGGGGCTTAGATTGAGGGGCACACTGTGGAGGTGAGCTCTGTGTCCTGTGGTTTGTGCTCTGTTGTGGAGGTCGAGTGCATTTCTGTCTTGGATATTTCTGCTGTTTGGGTAAATTTCTATTGAGAGCCTCCATGAAGGTGGGTGTGTGGTTTGTGTTTTTATATGAGAGCTGTAATAGTGGTGCTCTGGAGGGCTATGTGTTCCATGTGGTGTGGTACAGAAGCTGACCTTCTCCTCTTGACCAGCTAGTCTGGTCTTGGCTGGAGAGTGCATATCTTCCAATTTGGTGATATATGTGCATCTCTCACAAGTCTGAGTGCTGGGAGGTAAGAGATTTATAAATAACTGTGATGCATATGGAGGGCAGATGTTCCAGAATTTGAGTTTGTGTTAAATGTATGACTTCACATATGGTAATCATTTTACCAGGGAGCATATAATGACAGAAAAATATTCTGACACAATAGTTCCTAGTTAACAATGTGTAGAATGTTTTACATGGAGAAATCTTTCTATGAATTAAGCCCTGCTGGCTGATGCCTTTTATCTTACAGGTGGAGTCTACAGTACAGGCTATTATGAGTTCATAAACAGCTCAATCAACTTACAGAGCTGTTGTATCAAATAAAAATTCAGAATAAAAATATTACTGAGAAGGTATCATTTAGGTTATAGACAGTGCGTATACAATAAGTAAAAGGGATTTACAGAAATAAACATGAAACATATTCAAATATTATTTGCAAATCATAGTTTAAAAAGTATGAATTAAAACTTATTGTGGGGGGGGGGAGCTGGAGTCATTGATAACCTGCACTTAGGCAGGATTCTTAATTCAAATGTGTGTCTGTCCGTGGTTCCAAACATTACATTCATGACGGGTTAAAGGTGGAGGAACATTATAGTATGTTCTGATGTTAGACGTAAAACATTATGGATAGTTTCACTGCAGTGAATACTAACATTTGCTATTACAAGAATCACATACTCTGAGATGCGCAAACTATAAATGTTTATGAAAACAAAATTATTCTCTAAAGTATGTTCTAGTAAGATGTTTAATATAAGCAGTGATGGCAGAGAACAGGAATAAAAAGGAGCAGAACTTTTTACATTATTTTAAAAGGCCACGGAAAACCTATACTTTTGTACTGGTATTCAGGTAGAAATTTATTAAACAGTAACTTAATGTGAGTTTCTAATGTTACAGGAACATATTCATAGTCATTATGCCTATTCACAATGGTTACTTGTATGGGCATGTGACTTAAAGACAGTAGTTGTGCTTAGGCAAAGTCATTTGAATGAGTTTGAGAAAATCTTATGCAAATGTGGTAATAATTAGATGTAAATGAGGAATGTGTGAAACATCTATGACTATATCATGCAATGTTGTCATTCATAGTTGCTTTTTTATGCACAGATATGCCATATGCATAAGGCTTATAAAAAGCAAAGTTGCATATTTTCTATCCACTTTGCAGTCCATGAAATGCTTAACTGTCCCTCGTTCTAAGGTGGTCATCTTGGTTGCCCTGAAACAATGGTACCCCCAATGTTGTTTATAGGCTAAGAAGACACAGATATAGGCCAAAGGCTAACCAATCTGAACTTTGCTGATCAAGAAATCCTGGACAAGTTTAGAGTGGACATGGATGGAGTATGGGCTTTGGTGAGTTTGTATGGTCCACAGGTGGGGACTGGGGGGAATGTGTGGCCTTCTTATATGTGTAGATACAAAAGTATGCAAAGTCCTCACTATACTTGCCACGGGGACCTTCCAGAGACAGACTGGGTACACAGTCGGTATCTCACTGACTTCTGCCATGAGGATACTTTAGCAGTTCCTCGATAAACTTTTGTTATGTGTTCATCAATATATCTATTTTCTAGTGTTACCATAGGATTGAGTCAGTACTGTGCATGCCTTCCATGTAATGGCACAGTTTCCTGAGGTACTTGGTGCACTAGACTGTAACCATGTTGCTATTAGGGCCCCATCTGGACAACCAGGGAAGAGGTATCAGGACAGGAAGAGTTACCATTCCATCATTTTCATGGTAGTGTGCGATGCAGAGGGGTTGGTGATGCACTCTGCCAGTGTTCACTATTCCTATAGTTGTCACACAAGCTCACAGTGCTGCCTCTTCCTCCATGTTAGAATTCCTCATGGTCATATGGTTGTTTAGTACAGACTATTACGACTGTTTCAAACCATAGTAATTTCTTTAGCTATAGAGTGGTTCTAACACCCAGGTAGTATTACTTATTCATCTAACTCCTTTTTTGTTACGTGAATCATAGGTGGTTATTAGGCTAATGGCCCTAGATCCTTTTTAAGCTTAGCCATTCATGCTCCATCTTCCCATTGCCCATGAACTAGAACAGTTTTGGTATATGCCTGTGCCTTAGGGTATGTACCGGCTACCCCTGTCTATATGGGACACTGGCAACAAACTAAGGGTGAATTTGCAATTTCCCATCCATTGGTCCAAAATGCATTTGAACAGGCTTAGGGGAGATCTCTGCTTCACATGAGTGGGACATCTGTTCCACAGAAGAGGTAATCTCTGATGCACATATCTGCTCCTCTAACATGTTTTGTTTATGTCACAGAAGAAGTTTCGATCATTAAATCAGGAAATTCTAACACTATTTGTTTTGTGAATGTACAGCAGATCCATCAGGGCTGGATCAGAGTGCCTTGGTAGGTACAGACTTCTCCTCAGTAGTCTGTAGAAGACTGAGTGCAAGGTCAGGGCTTTGAGGTGGTCCATATAGGGCATATTATTTACACCATGTATTCTTTTAGTGAGACACCTTGGCTTCTCCAACTGTTGCAAATGTCTGGTCAGGTACATACTGAAGGGTGCAATGTACTTGATTTCTTATTTTTTTTCAGATATATATTGCATTTTTTCTTCTTATTTTAATACAAGAAAAGAATATCACAGAAAGATATAAGAACAGGTACTCAGAATATCAAGTTGCAGTAATCCTAATAAAGTATATATAACATGAACCATCAGTGTTAAACTAACAATATGCAAAATTAACTAACAATGTACTTGATTTCTCAACTAATTATGACGGAGTATAGTCGGACTATAAACTTCTTAAATCTGGATGCCATGCCCTTACTTTTAAGTGGAGCCACATAGAATGATTTTCTCACCACCACAGACGCATGGTGATCAATGTTCAGACTACCATCAACCTGATTTCCCAAGTCCTTTATCCCTGGGTCTAGTCCCTGTCTTGTTTTCCATGTGACACTGGCTACCCACTCAGACTTTGCTATTGACACAAGACTGTAACCCTCAGGAAGCTTCTGGAGAGCACTTCAACAGCACCTTGTCCTAGACATAGATAGTCACTGAGTGAGTGTTTGACCTGCTAAAAACCAATTTCCATTGTTTGTACAAGTCTGGGGCAGGCTTTCAGTATGACCTTGCTGCTGCATGCCAGATGTTGCATTCTGCACAATATGATTATACATGAGTCTGGTGTGGAACTGCCACAGCCAGTTGCTCACAGAAACAATGCAGCTCCCTCTATATTTTCTTACACCAGTGATGATAGTGATCGTGGCCAGCCAACGACAGTCACTTGGCAACCACTCTGTCAGACTCATGCCTGGTATATGGTTGCAGAGGTGAAGAGATAGCATCTGTTCCACAGCCATGAGCTATGATGTTCAGTATGCAACAGTGACAAGTTACAAAGATAATAACTGATGCATGCATTAGACTGTGCTGTGTGGTACATGGTCAACATACAGTGTACAGCAGACATAGTTTTTGGTCATAGTTAAATGTTGTTTCACAATTATTTGAATGCTTTATTACATAATAGTGTATTGTAGTAAGTGGCAGCATAATTCCACTGTCTAGCTTAACTAGCAACTATCAGTTTTATGGTTAATGCAAAAAACATAAAGAACATAATTCTGAAGATGTTGAATAAAATACACCTTTTGATATATTGCTCATATGAATTTCCTCAGAAGTAATTAATAGATTTACAAGTCATAGGGCAAGGCTCGTGTTTATCTGAGAGGAGTTATGTTCAAATCCATCCATCGATCCACAACCCCATTTTCCCATTTTTTTGTACATGGGGTCACGGCGTCATTTCAACAGTGACAATCATCTAGAGCCAAGTGACAAGTAGTGATTCCAAAAATAATGTATTGCAGCATGTATAGGTGCAGGTTTACAATTCAGAGAGTACAGCACAGTATAATGAGTATTCTGGTTCCCAAAAGGAAAGTTCTATTTTTCTTTTATGAGTGTGTGTGTGTGTGTGTGTGTGTGTGTGTGTGTGTGTGTGTGTGTGTGTGTGTGTGTGTGTGTGTGTCTGCTGCTGACTCTTTACTGTTTATCAGATAGAACAATGAAGAAAGATATTGCTCTGGAAAGTGACTACTGACATTGGCCATACTTAACATTGATTTGAATCTTACATGTCCTCACTGTACACTCCTGGCTATGCTATGTGTTGCATGCTTAACTAACACTATACATTAGACTGTTGTAGTTTTCCTCAACACATGCTGGCTGCATCAGAAAGTTACTTACAGTACTGTTTATTTGTAAAGTGCCGAGCTTAAAGTGCAATTTTTACTGGCAGAATTGCAAAGAAAGGCATACACCTACCAGGACATTATTAAACTCCCCTACACTGACCTGAATATAGTATGATGAGGTAAATCTGAAACAGTGATCAGAACCTGGAATGTAGTGAAGCGTTGTTCACTGATATTCCTGTCTAAAAATTGAATGTTGAGTGACTACTATCTTGTTTTTCCTGAAGTCTGAAGTGTGACTTGTTTATCTAAAGTATCATGCACATTGTGCCCAAAGTATATTGTGGGTGTTGAGTGACTACCATCTTGTTTTTCCTGAAGTCTGAAGTGTGACTTGTTTATCTTTGTTTTTCCTGAAGTCTGAAGTGTGACTTGTTTTATCTAAAGTATCATGCACATTGTGCCCGACCACCATCTTGTTTTTCCTGAAGTCTGAAGTGTGACTTGTTTATCTAAAGTATCATGCACATTGTGCCCAAAGTATATTGTGGGTGTTGAGTGACTACCATCTTGTTTTTCCTGAAGTCTGAAGTGTGACTTGTTTATCTAAAGTATCATGCACATTGTGCCCAAAGTATATTGTGGGTGTTGAGTGACTACCATCTTGTTTTTCCTGAAGTCTGAAGTGTGACTTGTTTATCTAAAGTATCATGCACATTGTGCCCAAAGTATATTGTGGGTGATGGCCCCATGGATCTGGTGTAAGTGCAGGCATGTGAGCTTGTTGTTAAACTGCTTCACTTGCATGATCTACTTGATGAACGACATTGATCTGATAGTGATTCAGGACCTAGACTTTGATGGAGTCTTTCTACCATGTCTTGTGGAAGGCTGATGAGACCTGCCTTCCTTTGGGTTGTGTCTTGGCCTACTAATTCAGCCATGTGTGCTGACATTCCCCCATCCATGGCCAGTTGTGTTTCCACTGTGACTGTAATAAATCTACACTGGTGTATGCATGGAGATGGACATGGATGTTGTATGTGCCATCACACTGCTCATAAGAATCATCATGGCATTGCTCCTGAACTCCACCATTCTCATATATTGGTGAAATTACTGGTGCATGCCTTGCAATACTCTAACCATCCCTACCTGAATCTCAGTAACAGTGGCCTGTGCCTGAACTATGTCATGGCACATCTGGTGCTGGTGCTGGACAGCCAAAGTAGTGAACATCTCAGCAGATAATGTTTGGCTGGCACCCAGTGTGACAGAAGTACTGTTAAGTCTGAAATGGTGATGTCTTCATGAGGGTGTTCAGGTTCTTAACAGGAAGCTAGTATTGAGCTATGTGGTGTCTCCCCTCCCCTTGCTGTTATGCCATATGTTCAGAATACTGACTGTTGCTGCAGTAGTATTAGTTATATGGATAATATCCTGCTAAGGATATAACAGCCAGCCATTTTCCAAATCTTCATGGCACCTTTCACACACCCAAACCATTAGTCAACTCGAACAAAACCGACTAAAAAGATAGGCTTGGGTGCCAAACCCTCTAGAGCTGTCCTGCTCTTGAAGAGAGTGCTCCTCTGTGGGCTTGCAAGGATCAATAGCCAGCTTGTACTGTTGCTTTGTAGATAAATTCCCTTGAGTAAAAACTTCCACATTATAAAAATTATTGTTTTTCTGTTCTTTCATATTTGGAAATGTTATTTTAAGCTAGGAGTATATGTTTTAATGGAGTGTCATGAGTCTTAACTGTAATTTTAAATGGCAGCACACTTTTTTCCTGTCAGTTTAAAACTTGTTTAAAATAATTGAAAAACATTTTTTCTGTGGGTAAACCATATTTATTTTACTGTTTGAGTCTGGTAAAGTGTTTTAATGTGCTTTTTACCATGTTTGTATGCGAAAAAATGGACTTTTTAAAGACTTTAAATTTTAAGCAAATTTTGCTGCTTGTTTTCTCTGGAAATGAGCACCATTTTCAGCTTGACCATGGAACAAACTACCAGTCCCAAGGTCAATTCTTCTTCCAGCACAAAAATAAAAAAAGTTAAGAAAACATCTTTTGCCACTATAGCAGGCTAGCAATTTGCCTCAGACACAGGTTGTTGACTCTGCTGTGGCAATAGCTTGTTCCTCAGACCATCCATCATTTACCCCAGATCTCTCTGATGTACCACCTAAAGCCACTATGGGCAAGGAGTTAGTCAAATCCTCTATGGCTGTTGGGATCCCCTCAGTGGGCAAGGGAGAGCCAGTCTTGCTGGTCTTGAGAAAGGGAACAGGGAATGCTTTCCTGTTTAGTCAAAATGTTGTACCCATTCCAGGGAAGCTGCTGCTGCCATCAATAACACTTCTCATTTTTTTTCAAAAAGAAACAAAAACTAACATGTATATAATCCCCCTCAAATTTCCTTAGACAGGAGTAGTTCATTTAGTCTTGCTCAGGGTTTAATTCAAGATATTGATCCTTCATGCAAGTTTGTTTCTGGTAAAAGAAAGCGGGAAACCTTTTTTTCCTGAAGAGATTCTAGAGTGAATTTGGACAGGAAGATGAAGATACAGATAAAGGGTTTTCTCCTCAGTTTTTATTCAGATCCTGAGGAGCCCCAGTTTCTGATTCTCCCCGTGGGGGGGTTCTCTTTCACTGAAGCTATTTCCAGAATGTGCCAGTTCTTTCAGTTGGGAAACACTGAGGTTACTCAGTCCCTCAGAAAACACAATGAGCTGTTACAGCAGAATTTTCTAGAACCTTTATCCCAGTTCTGTTATTCTTGAGGATGTATGTTTTGCTGCCTGCAATTTCGTTATAGTCAGTTTGCTGCCTCTAAAAAGGCAGATAGAATGTACAAAGTTTCTTAGTCTTAAGTTTTTATGCACTCCTTCCAAACCTGAACCAGAAGCTATAGCTTTAGTCAGTCATACTGCTGCTAAAGATTAGGTCAATTCAAATCCTTTTCTTTCTGACAAGGATGGGAAGATAATTGATAAATATGGGAAAACGTGTATGCTACTGCAACTTTGATTTTCAGAATTGTGGATTGTCAGACTCATATGGTAAAGTTTATTCTAATTCTGAAAGTATGAGGAATCTTTAGTCTGCAGTTTCCCTCTTGTGAGAGAAAATATGCTTTAAATAATTTAGTTTCATTGTTTACAGTGTGTGTGCATATCACTCAGTTGATACTTCTTTCAGGGCTCTGGTTGTTGTTATTGTTTTGAGGAGGTTTGGCTGACTGTATTCTCAGAACCTCCCAGATCCAGATGATGTGAAAAATTAGATTTTAAAATTTCCTTTGGATAGAGATTTAGTTATTGGTTCCGCTGCTGTAGATATTAGCAGAGTGTGATAAAAGGGATAAGCTGATACAGACAATCTCTTAAGATTTTTCAGCCCTCCTTTTCCAAAATTTCTAAGAGATTCTCTAACCCATTATGCAATTTTAGCAGAAAAAAAAAGTGTCAACAAAATGCTGATAAACAGATATTTAAGAAGAAATGGCAAGAGGGTTCCAAAAAGAATTCAGGACCCCCCCCCAAAAAAAAAACAAAAAGCAAGTGCAGTCCAACAACTCAGGATCACTGTTCAAGGGACATTATTCTTCCTTTCCACACTGGCAGTCCCATTTCCCTACCAGAAAGTCTAAAGCTCAGCTTTCCTCTTTGGCAATAGATAGTTTCAGAAAATGGGTAATAAAGATCATACCTCAAGTTTACAGATAGCAGTGGGAGGAAAGATCAGAGTCTTGTATCTACTCCTGTCCTTCAACACATGCTGTACCAGGGAATGATAGAACCAGTTCCACCTTCCCTGGATGGGAAAGTTTTTTATTTAAGAATGTTTATAGTACCAGAGAAAAAGAAAATGCTTTGAGACTGGTTCTGGATCTTTCTTTCCTAAACCTGTTTGTGATATTGCCCAAGTTCAAAATGTTGTCAATTCACAACCTGTTACCCCTGCTTCTGCATTGAAGTTTCCTGGTAACACTAGGTTTAAAAGATGCTTATCATCAAATCCCTATTTACCCAGATGTCAGGCATTGCTTAAGGTTTTGTGTGTGGATCACAATATCACTTCTATGGCATACACTTTAGACTATCCACTGCACCAAGACTGTTCACAAAGTGTCCAGCTCCAATTATAGCTCATTACAGACTACACGTATCCACATTTTTCCAAATTTAGATGACTTGTTTATCTTTCCAGAGGGTGTTTTTCAAAGTGTCAGGGACATCTCACTTGGGTGAGAGATTTCTCACACAAGCTGGGATTCTTATAGAACATTCAAAAGTCTTTTTTGAATGCTTCACACAGGCTTGTTAGATAGATACTTCAGTTCAAATAGTTTTTCTTCCACAGAAAAAAATAGATCTATTTCTAAGGTTTTCCACTCAGACTTCTATCACTGTGAGGGAATACCTCAGGATTTTAGTTCTCATGGCATCTATGAATCTTGGGTTCCTATTAGGTTATCAAATTGCTGAAACTTCGAACCTGAAAACATTGAACACAAGTGTTCAAAGTTTCAGCAATTTGAATTAAAAAAAAAACAAAATCAATTCAATAACCGTTGTAAGCAGGGGGGCAAGCCCACCTGCACCCCCCTTTCCGCACTGTAGTGTGATCTTGGAGTTGGTATATTTAAAGAGCGAGGGGTGTGTGGGGTGCCCCCTGCTTACAACAATTACTATCTGTTCATTGTTTTTTTTTTGTTTTTTTGTGTTCGAAATTATAAAACTTGGAACATACAAGTTCGATCTTGTGGTGTTCAATGTTTTGTAATTTCGATCACGTAATAGTAACCCATGAATCTTATTATACCCTGGCAAGACGTCACATGAGAAAGATACATTGGTATCTAAAATCTCTTTGGTCCCAGCACCAAGATCCTTTATCTTTTTAAATCATATTGCTGGGGATTGTCAGAAGAGAAATCACTTGGTGAAAATAGCAAATGTCCCTAAATCCAAGTCTCTCCATCTCCTTCCCTGCTCCAAAGCAGTCAGTCATCACAGGTGCCTTGGACTTTGCCTGGGGAACAATTTCAAGAGGAATAAAAGTTCAGTAAGTGTGGCAAACCAAGGACAGATGAAAGCACATAAATATATAAGAAATGCTTTCTCTGATTAAGGTACTCAGCTCTCTGTATCATCTTTGGTACCCTGAATCTATTCAAGTTGTTAGAGACAATACCAAGTATGTGGTTCATTAACAAGCACGGGGGAACCAGGTTCTAACCTCTCTGCAAACTAGCTATGTTAGCTTGGAATATAGCTTCTCAGCACAATCTCAATCCACAGACATCCTACATCCTACATTTTACATCTGTCAGAGCAAAACTGTGTGGCAGACAAGCTGAGCAGGATAAGGGGATACCCTCACACATGGAAACTAGATCAAGGAGTCTTCCAAGATTTGATCCATCTGTGGGAGTTCCTCATGTAGATCTATGTAGCTCCTCTCTGAAAAATCATCTGGCAAGATTCTGCACCAGAACTGCATGTAAGAAGGCCTGGAAGACAGATACCTTTTTCCTTTCCATTTATTTGGACAGGAATGTTCCTGTATGCCCCCCCCTTTCTGCTGATATCCAGGGTACTTCTGAAGATACAAAAGCAATCTCCCAAGATCTTTGCGATAATTCACTTCTAGTCCAGGCAACAATGTTCCTTGCTTCTTTTGAAAATGGCCAAGGGCAATTACCATAAGTTTCCTCACAGAATTGATCTACTCCCACAAAATCAAGGGATAATAGGGTCTTATTTCCCTTTAGGTACCTGTTTACTGTGGATGTGTAGCAGGTACTAATGGAGACAATAAAGCTTGCTACTAGAAAATCATATATTAGCAAATGGAAAAGTTTTCTTGTCTGTGCCAAGGACATAACCAGTACTCATTTGGGGTTAGTTGTTCCCTAGGTTTACAATATTTGTGTGAGTTACTGTCCTATGGCCTGTCTTACTCCTCCATCAAAATACATTTATCAGCCATTTCAGCATGTCTGCCCATGGATCCTCCTCTTTCAATCTATTCTCATGTCAAAATGTTTTTGCTAATTTGCTTTACTTGAGGTTTTTAAAATGGAAAACCTTTTTTTTTTGGATTATTCTGACCTCTGCAAGAAGAGTTAGTTGCAAGCTCTTATGGTGATTTTTTTTCAAACACCTTCATTGAATTATCACTTGTGACATAGACAAATTTACATTCATATAAAATAATCAAACTATATTAACATAAGAAACATTATACTCCACATACTGTATATTGCGATATATATAATATAACTTAAGCAATATTACATAAATTACTCAATTCCTGTCTTTTTTTAAACAAGAAACATCTTTATTAAACTAACTTTTACTACATAGGCAATCATACATTTATATAAATGAAAACAAACCACAGCAACACCATCCTAGTTGCAAGCATTTTACATCACAAACCATACTGGCAAACTCCCAGCTGCAAATGTTATATATCCCTTATAATCTACCCAGTTTTGCCACTCAAACATTACATTGTTCATTTAAAGTCCTGCCACCTTTTAAACCTCATTCCTCCCTTCTATGTATTATTCCCACAATTCCCATTTTTTCTTATGTAATTTACTCCTGTCCTTTTCTAAAGATCTCAATTCCAGTTGTTTTATTTCTGCTACTCTATTCACTATTTCTAGCATAGTTGGTTTAGATTCTGATTTCCATTTTCTAGTAACTGTGTTTTTGGCAGCTACCATTACTAGACACAGGAAGGTCTTACCATGTCTAGGCAATTCCAATTCTGTATCATAGCTAAGAGAAATCATTTCCCTCATCAGACCAATCTGCCCACCCAGCATCTCCGACAGTTCTTCCCGCAGGGAATCCTTAAAGTCCACAAATTCATTACACTCCCAGAAAATATGTTCCCAATTACCTCTTTTTGCCCCCTCACACCTCCAACATTGTCTGCCTAAGGAAACATTCTCTGGAGTCAACTTGGAGTATAAAAATATCTATGGAAACATTTCCAGGCAAAAATCATAAATCCTCTAGGTTTTGTTGCATATTTGGAAGACATAAATATATCCTCCCATTGTTTCTTTGTGAATTGCCCAATCTCTCTTCCCAATCCTTTCTAACCTTCTCTGATAGGTTCTTATAGTTATCATACAATATTTTATATGCTCTACTAATTATTCCTTTTTGAATGGTAGCTTCTGTTCTAGATTCAATTAAAAAACTCTACCAGTGTTGGTCTTTCCTTTGTCTATACTCTGATATTAGTCCCTGATAGGGAAGGCAATCTCTAACCTGCAGTCCAAATAAATTCTTTGTGTCTTCCTAGTCTATCATCTTTCCCTGTTTAGTTAGTTGCTCCCAATACCTTGGTTCCTTTGCCAGTTTTCTCCAATAAGTTCCAGACCCCTCTTGTCTATTATCTGTACCCCTAATTACAGTCTTCCCTAACTACAGAATCTCCTTTGTTCTTATAGTGAGTTAATCCTATCTTATTTTCCACAGAGACAGGATTTCATTCTGAAATAATCCTTCTTTTATGCCTAAAGTGGCATTCAGGTTTACTTTAAGACGGATTATACATCTCATAGTTTTCTTTCCTGAAGCTAAAATGAGGGAGAAAAGATATTCCATACCTTGGATGCCCACTGACAACTCAGGTACTATCTAGACAGAACTAAATCTTTCAGATCTTCACATCAGTTGTTCATTTCTTGAAAAGGTAAGAAAGGACAACCTGTGTCAAAATAGACTTTCCAAATGGCTGTCTCAGCTATATACATTTTGTTGTACTCACCACAACAAAACTATTCCAAGCAGGGTAAAGTCTCACTGACCAGAGTCTTGGCTCCATCTATGGCTTTTTGGAGAGGTTTAGATTCTTGAAGTATTCTAACAGCAGCAACTTGGTCCTATCTATACATGTTTACAAGGCATTACAAGTGTGATTCCTTCTCTAGGTCAAATTCAGGCTTTGCTGGGACCATTCTACAGGGGCTGCTGGATGTTTCCCCTTCCAGCTCCAAAATATAGTGAGATAGGGTAATCTACCCATATAGCTAAGGCTATTGCAGCAGTGATCAATATGATGAACATAGTACAGTTGTTAAATAAACATAGCATAACAGTAGATATTTGAATGATCACTGTGGCGTTAGCCATTCCCTATCTCCATTCCCCTTGTTTTCTGGTGTGTTGCTCATGCCAG
Organism: Protopterus annectens; assembly: GCF_019279795.1. NCBI lineage: Eukaryota > Metazoa > Chordata > Ceratodontiformes > Protopteridae > Protopterus > Protopterus annectens. The sequence continues at coordinate 752,764,599 of NC_056731.1, forward strand.
GATATGAATATCTATTTTTTTGTTGTTCTTAGTATTACCCTTTTCGGATTCAGCCTCCCTCCCTCTCTCTCTGTTGGCATGAAAGCTTTGAAGGACTTGGTGCCTATGCTTGTCTTTTTAGTCAGCTCTGCTTGAGCTAAACGTTTGGGTGCATGGAAGGCATCCTGAAGCTTTGGAAACTGGCCAACTGTTATATCTTTGACAGGATATAATCCATAGAGCTAAGGTTACTGTAACAGTGATCATTCAAACAACTACTGCTATGGTAAGCTTACTTACACAGCTGTACTTTCCCCATTCTGTTTAATAAGTGAGCCCTTGTTGCTGCCTATGGAATCATCCACTTGCTGTGGGCTGGGGTGTCCTGCCAGTATACTTTGCTACCATGTGCTGCTGTCCTTAGGCTGTGTCATCAGTACAAGAGTAATGGCATCATCATTGACAACCATTCTGCTATCAATGTCAGCCTGCTGTGCTAAAACTCAGTAAGAGGTTGTGTCTTGCTCTAACCCTGCAAAGAAATAACCAAGGATATGATTAATGAGACATGTGACAGGTGAAATTATTTACCCTGAAAAAGATGCTGGCCACACTTAACATGTAGACACTTTCTATTACACATGACATGGCTATGCCATCTTGCTGGTGAGAACATATAAGGATCATAGGTAGACAGGAATCATGACTACTAGATCCCAGAGTAAGATATCTCCCTAACCTTCCATACCGCATGACTGCAGTTGCTGCAGTGGTCTAAACATACTTGTGTGTACACCACCATCTCTGATTCCAGTAGCATCCCCATTTGCATCAAAGACATCACCTCTTACAGAGAGAAGGTAATCCTCATCCGGAGTTAAAGGCTGCAATGAGGAAGGGCCACTGGCTATGCTGCTGCAGGAAATTGCAGTCTTCCTAGCTTTGCTCCTTGCACATCCAACCAGGTCATTTGCTCTTTGCTTACTGTCTGTCAAGGTACAGATCCTTCCCCCTTCAGCACTGACATCAGCCACAACGTAATTCCATGCCTGAGCTCTTTATGTCTGCTTTGACCACCCTCTTTAATCTGTTTAATTTCTCCAAGTAGTTTGGATTTCTAATACCATGATGGGAATAGACCACATTGCTAAGTCAAAGTATAATTAACATTTTTGAAATAAGCATTGTTTCAATCTTTGGTGTTAGCCAAAAGTACTCTTCGTAGCACTTGCAATGAACTGACTCCTTCTGCAATTCATATGGAGTTACAAGTATCGGTAACATATTTAAGTACAACTGCAAATTCTTTTTTATGAGACCCATGCAAATTCTTTTTTATGAGACCCAATGCTCTTATTACTATTGGGACTGTCTGGATAGCCTTCTTCCACAATCCCCTCATTTCTGCCTGCAAATCCTGGTATTTTATAACTCTGTCTCTCTCTGTGCATAAGACACTGTAATCACTGGGTGCACCAATTTCAATGATCAATGTTACTTCTGTCTTCTTTTCATGGATTATTATATCTGTTTTTCTTGCATCTATTTTTTGAACTGTTTGTACTGGGTGATCCCATGTGATATAACTTCATCATTTTCTATAATGCTTTGTGGCTTATGTTTCCAATACCTCTCAGCTACTTCAGTATTGTAATGTTTGCACAATCCCCAGTGCAACAGTCTTGCCACATTATTATGCATTTCAGTGTACAGACCTTCTGCCATTAGTGTATCACTCCCAGCAACAAGATGTACAACTGTTTCCAATTCTGTTTTACAAAACCTGCATTTATCTGTTTCTCCGACATGTTCAATGAATTTTCTAAATCAACACATATGTAGTTCACTATCTTCTGCCACCAATATTAACCTATCATCTTTTGGTTTGAATCCACTTCTCCTTTATCCTTCCTGCATTAGATTCTGATCAACATGAGGTTGTTTCAGGAGTTTTCCATACTTGCAACTATATTTATTCATTTTCCACATTTCATGCCTTCTCATCTGATCCTTCACCTTATATTACTCGTTTTGTTTTTAGCACATTCAATTACCGCTTGTTTTTTTATCTTCTTCTGGTTTGATTTCCATTCCTGCTTGACACTGATATGCTTCTACTAAACTAAGCAGGGAAATCATCTTAGACTTGTTTTCCTCATGTTTTAAAATTTTCAGTATATTTGGATCTTATGATGTCAACAGATGTGAATGCAGTCCTAGGATTGCAGATCTATACATGTAATCCATTTTGAGAAGGCTCACTCCTACTTCAGGACATGGAATATATAATCTTGGTATACCCTGATTTTTATAAATCATTTGATAAGCATGAATCTTTTTTTTTTCCTTTTGGGACTAGTCAATCACGTAAAACTGTAAGTTAGAACAAGAACAAATTGGTTCATAGCTTAGACTTCATTCCTAGATGTCAGGCCTGTTTTCAGTATTAATTTTAGTATTCTAAAATATTCTTTACTAAGTTTTGTTCACATTTGTTCATGTTTTATTATTGATCCGTCATCAATTCCCAAATATTTATACACTCACTCCTGCTCAAGTTCTTTTATATAACATTTCTGTCCCAGAGTAATATTTTCTTGGTAGTGCAGCTTTCCTGCTTTAAAACATGCTTTTACACATTTATCAAGACCAAATGACATTTTTATATCATCTGAGAAAGTTTTGACCATTTGCAGCATCGCTCTCAGCCTCTCAGCAAAAGAAATCTGGGCAAAACCAAAAATAATGGGATGACAAAGGACCAAAAATATGGACAGATTTTCAAAATTGCTCTTAGAAACTTAGAAATTTGCTAGAATAAAAGGTTTTGTGTTAGCATGTATTTTCTGGTGATATGAAGTAAGAAACTGAAAAGACTGTCATTATTTATTGACTGTAGTCCTCAATGATTTGCCAGAAAATCTGCACATTCTATGAAAATGTGGACAGCTGAGAGGTATGACCCACAGTTGTGTTTTCAGTTCCTCATCTGATGAACTATACAGCTTTAAATCATCCACAAAACGAAGATGAGAAGTCTTAATATGTTATTATTTTCTGTGAGCCAAATTGTAGCCATGACTTAATATGTTAAGTAGGTAGCTTAATGGGTTACAGGCAAGACAAACGAGCAGCGGTGAAAAGAGTCACCCCAGAATACCTCCCTTTGAATTTTTATCCCTGGAATAATAATTTGTCCTTTATCATGGCATAGCTGCAAATGGTTTGTCACTGTTTCATGGTCACTGTAATGCAATCATTCACTGTAGGGTGTATCTTGTACAGTTGGACGCACTGTTTTATCCATGAATGTGGGATGCTGTCAAATACTTTTTTGTAGTCTATCCATGCCATACTTAAATTCTTCCTCTTTTTATTATTTCCCATTATGAGTTATGAGTTTATGACTTTCTTTTGCTACCCTTTTGTTCTATAGTCATGATTGAGTTTTCTTATAAATAACTATTGCCACTCATCTGGTCAGGATAAAACAGACAAACATGGATGTGTTCTGTTCAAGCAGCTTTGTTATATACAAACACACCAGGATTGAGGCTTAGTAACTTAAATAAACTTTTAAATAAGCTGTCTACTGCACTAATAAAATGAATGCCCTGGTATGTGCATCTTTGTCAGAAAAAGCTGCTTGTATGAAAATAACGTATTCCTGCTCAAATACTCTGCAATCCTCTGCAATATTATGATCAAGTACAAGCGGACTTGGTCTGCAAAATGCCTCTGCCGTATTAACACACACTAGTGAAGTCTTTTGCAATTATATACAAACAAGCACACATATTCATATGCCAGAAATTCATGACAAAACTTGTAATTATGCCCAATAGCACAATAAGCCTCTAGATAACTGAACTTTGCAAAATAAGTCTCTGTGGCACATGAACACTCTTGAAATCATTATAATCTGTGAAACCACCTTTTATCAGTGTAAGAAACATTTTAAAATGATTTCACTTTGCAAATAAACTGGGTAGAAGAAGATCAGAGTAAGAAACATTTCAAAATGATTGTGCTTTGTGATTAAACTGTATACAGCACACTGAATCCTTCCAAAATGGCTGCACTTTGCTATATAACTGTACAGTGTAAGAAACACTCTGAAATGGCTGCACTCTGTGAATAAATGTACTCAGCACAAGAAACTTAACAAAATGGCTGTATTCTGACTTTACTTTGCAAAATAGTTGTACTTTGCACACAATAAACTCTTCAGAATAAATTCACAGTAATAAAGCTTACACTGTATGCACTTTACACACTCAGAGATAATTCAAACAACTTTAAATAGGCTTTGAATAGCTTCAGTTAATGCCAAATAATAGCTCATGCCCAAATACAGTCATTTGCCAAAAAACATGTAGTCGCCTTGTTTTACTAATACTTAACTTGCCCCTTTTGCCCTTTTAACCTCTTTTCATGCTCATTATACTTTTCTTGTGCTTGTTTTACTCTAAACTGCTTGTTTTACTTTAAGCATCCTCATTTTGCAACTCTGAACCCCTTATGAACTTTTTATCAAAGATCGTAACTCTAAACATCTCGTTTAAACAATAATGCATTTTGTGCCTTTCGTTTGATTAATAATATACTTTTCTGCTATTTGTTTAATTAATAATGCTTTCTGTGCCCTTTAAATGCTCTGTGTTATTTCTTTTATAAAATAAATCATTTGTGTGAGTTTTGATTACCTGTATTTCGTTTCTGGCCCTTTTTTTACCTCTAGTCTGTTTAACATGCGTTCACCATTAGCTCTGCACCTCATGGTTTGGAAAGCAGTCTCCTGAATCCTGATTCTGACACCATGTCACTCTTCTAGTCAGGATAAAACTGATGAACATCCGTGGGTTCTGTTCAAACAGCTTTATTATGTACAAACACATCAAGATTGAGGCTTAGTAACTTAAAACTTAAATAAACCTATAAACTAGCTGACTACTACACACATACATCTTCACCCTCTGGCTGCTTTCTCAAAATGGCACTGCTGCCTGCATGTGCTTGCTATTTATGTGCATGAGCCACACTTGGAAATGCTTCTTAAAGATACAGCACACACACTGTTCTACAACTATAAACTATATCCACATCAATTCCAGTGCATGGTTTATACATCATCGGAAGGCAAGTTATTGGTCTATAGCTTTTAGGATATCTTGCAGGTTCACTTTTAAGGTGGAGTATTGTTTTTCCTGTTGTTAACCAGTTTGGTGTCTATTTGGGATGTACATATAAGTAGCTCTTACTCATAGCTAAATCTTCATGTAAAGATGTTAATACCTTTAACCAGAAGTTAGGTACTGCATCTGGGCCTGAGGTTATCCAATTAGGAGCTTTTGGTAACTTTGTTTCAATCTCTTTGGCCATTACTTCATCCAATTTTATATCCTATACATTTTAACTTCATATTCTTTCTTTTATTTCTTGTATCTATTTAGCAATGTTGTTATCTTCCACAGAATCTTTGTAGATATTTCTCCCAAATGCATCTATTTCTTCTTTTTTTGGTGGTGTTTCTATTCCTTTTGCCTTTTTTCACAATTCTCCATAAAACATTTTTGGTCATCAATAAATTGCTTATTTTGTACTTTTCCTTTATATTTATCCGTGTATCGTCTAAGGTTTTTTTGCCTGTGTTGATATCTTTAGTTTATTATTTGCAATAGTGCACAATATAACCTGTTCTGTTCTGATACTGCATGTTGCTTTTACCATGTCTATATTTCTGAGTATTTTTGTTGCTCTGTTCCCTCTTTTGCACTCCTCTAACAGTAGCACTTCTTGTCTTAATGGCTTTATATATTTTTTTCTATTCGATACTTCCATGATGGTATTTTATTTCTTCCCTTCACTTCCCTTACTGCCCTGTGTTTTTGTGGTAAGACTTTATCTGTTATTAATTTAGCTGCACAGTAATATGTCCTATTTACTTCTGTTATATCACATGAATTTCTGTGAACATTTTTGATTACTGTGTTCATTAGTTTTATCAAACTTCTAACATTTTGGGTATTATTGACTTTCTGTAATCTATTTCTTTCATTAATCTTAGTTTGTCTATCCATCTCTATTATATCAAGCAACTCTTCCCTTAGATCATTTTCTTTTAATCTAAGGGCACATTCTTTGTTCTCCATTTCCTGTGGGCATTCTACAGAAAGTTCCAGAACATCTTCCTGTACCAAAAAGACATTTCCTATACTGCCTGCGAGCATCCATGAGGATCTGATTCTCCTCTGTACCACAGTTGTCTCTGCGGCACCTTGGTCCCTGTAAATGCAGCATTTGTAACCTGCAAGCAAATATTGACCCATAGTTGAACCAGTCTCCCACAGGTGACATCCTGGGCTATATCCTGGGCATTTGGAGCATTTCTCCCCGGGCATCCACTGAAAATTGGCTTGTTCCAAGTCAGACTTTCCCAGTTAACAAATGTTAAATAAATAAATAAATAAATATAAAAAAATATAATTATTTCAGTTGTAGGATTATTGTACTCTGATTATCATGTCAGCCTGTATTGTATCTGTTAAATGTATACTTATAAATAATTCCTGTTGGGATGTGGTATTGCTAAGGTTAACCTATTTCAAATCACTTCTTTGTTGCTGTTCACTTTTCCTCATCCCAGTGACAGAAAACCCATTAACACATCTGTGTATCCCTTGTCTTCTTTTCCCCTTCATTTCTATCTTTCTTTTCTTACCCCGTTCCAGCCTTATAAAAGACCAACCAGGATTTCCACATAAAGAAGCTTTTAGATTTAATATATAAAACCTAATAGCATTGTAAGGCTTACTACTGTGAAGCTGCACTAACCCCTAATAAATACTGCAGATGACTTGTGCTGGGTCATTCTCTATTCCAAATGATAGAAATAACTGAGGTAAACCATGACTTAACACTCATATGGCATCCAACACATATAACCAAACCAGTTTTCATTATACCAATTAAGATAATCCAGGCTGTTGTGAATGTTTCAATGCAGCCCTCTGATTTTACACAATCAGCGCTATTTCTTCATGCCTGCCTGATATTGGCACAGTAGCACTCTTTGCCGATAGTCCTTGCACATATATGAAATGTGTGACTATGAATACCACCTTGCATTTCAGTGCTGTAATTTTAAAGTACAAAGGCACACTGCTCCCATATATATTAAGTAACAAGTAACACCCGTCAAGTGGGTGTTGTAAGGAAATAACACAATGCCTAGAGTGCTGGGAGGACTATTACCACAGGCAGATGGCCACCCCATCTCTGGGAAGGTATATTATTTCTCTGTAATGCCCTTTCTAGAGAGCATCATCGAGCTTAAAAAATATTCTGTTTTTCAGTTGATTTTTTTTAATGTACACATTTAAAATTTATCATTTTTGAAGGATGCCTTCAATGTTTCTTGACATTTTTCAGAAAAGTAGTCACTTTCATTGTTTTATGTGTAGTGTAGATCCTGTGGGCCTGACACTAAGTGTGTTTTGCTAATGTTCATCTGCAGACTCATTAATGTAAAAACATCTGCTTTTTTTTAAATAACATCAAGACATACAGGCAATCCATCAGGTGAGAAAGTGTTTAGTGATTCTGTAAATAATTTAACAAAAAGGCAAAACCCTTGAAATTTCACCAGTATCTAGTTGCACACAGGGCAGCTAGTTTGCAGTGACAAGCACTGTCCCCAGAGTTGTAAACCAGATGCTCCTGACATTACTTTATATTCTCACTGCAGCTGTCTAATCAATAAAAAAGGGTCTGTTGCCATGAAAATGATCTTTCCCACTATCTCTGTTACCAGCTTGGTTGGTATGGGCATTCTAAGGTAATGTAGAAATTGTTTCATGTTTACTGACAACCAGTTAATTCTCAAACAAACTTGTATGGTATCTGAGAGATGTATTTACACAATGTCACTGGAGGCAAAGCTCTCACATAAAAGTACTCCTAATGTCAATAAGGTTGTCAGTAGTACACATGCTGCACCCATCACACAGAGTTCAAAGCAGACACATATACTCACATATGCTGAGGTACTTGAATGTAGCCATCTTAAACTCCAAAGACCTTATAAATGAAGTGCACATAACAAACACCCTCAGCATCCTCAAATCCAGTCTTTCAAAACATCACCTACATCAGCACATACAGCCACATCTCATGGAAGCTCTACTTCTAAACCCATAAGGCAAGCCACCACACAATCCAATATTTTGTTCATAGGAGATTCCATTGTGAGGCACAATTATGTCTCTCTCATGGCTGAGTAAGGAAAAAGTCACGGTCAGTTGCTTATCAAGGCCAGGATTCACCATGTTACACATGCACTCTGGTCATTGGACTACAAGTAGCCAGAATGGCTCAGTCATAGTCCATGTGGATGTAAGTGAACTGAGATATACCTCCCTAAACTATATGAATAGAGATATTATGTAGTTCTTGGAATATGTGCCCCAGGTTGGTATGAGTCTAGTACTGAGCAGGATTTTACCTTCTCCAAAGATGGTGCCACAATACGAACAGAAGATAACTGACTTTAATAATTGGCTTATCTTCTGGTGTCATTCTGAGGAGGTACAATTTGTCAGCATGGAAGGAGATGGTCAGCAGACCATATTGCTTTGCCAGGTATGGTCTGCATCTCCCTTCTCTAGGCTTTTGAATATTAACTAAAACTTTGTCTTCCCCCATAGTGCCTTTTTCAGGTGACCCCAAATTGAAAGTACTTCTGACATAGCAAATCAAAACCAAGAAAATTTAAAGGTGCTAAAATGATGATGTCTGTGTGGTCACTGAACCATTGTTTCAATCCACGGAGAGTACACTGGCAATAAAAGGCTGCAATGTCTTCCACACATTTAGACCAGTTACTACACAGGTAGGGACTAAAGGTGGAGGTGTCTCGATTTACATCGACATAAATATACCTCAAGGCTGGTCAAACAGGACAATGAGCTTCCCACATTCAAATCGGGTCTATATTAGAACATCGACTTTTTAAAATGTCGAATGTTCTAATATCGACCCCTATTCAGCGAATGCTGACAATCTCGAACAAGCAGAATGGCAAATTTTTTTCCAGTGAAATAATTTGCTGTTCCGACACACATACACACAACACAAGCACACCAAACAAACAGCAATCCACACACATACACTTAAAATCCTACATCTAACTCTACACTAAAATGTACATACACCAGTAGCTATCCACTTACCTTAACCCAAATCCTAACACTAAGGTCCGTCACTATCGCACACTCACCTCACCCGCGCCCTAACCCTAACTCACCTACCCTGCCCTAACCCTCACGTCCACACAATCACACACTTACCTGACCTGCACCCTAACCCTAACTCGCCTACCCCGTGCCTTAACCCTCACGTCCACACAATCGCCCACTTACCTGATCCTGACCCGTAACTTTCCACCACAGTGCTGAAAATAGCGAAGCCACAGGAACGGCCAACCAAATTCCTTCCCTAGGAAGAAATTTGGTGTTCTGCAGCTTCGCTATTTTCAGTGTTCACTGAATAGGGGTCGATATTAGAACATTCGAAGTTGTGAAACTTCGATGTTCTAATATAGACCCCAAATTGGGTCTATATTAGAACACTGACTTTTTAAAACGTCTTATGTTCTAATATCGACTGCTATTCAGCGAACGCTGACAACCTCGAACATGCAGAACAGTGAATTTTTTCCCAGGGAAAAATTTTGCTGTTTTGACTCACATACACACAACACAAGCACACCAAACAAACAGCAATCCACACACATACACCTAAAATCCTACATCTAACCATACACTAAACTGTACATACACCACTAGCTATCCACTTACCTTAACCCAAACCCTAACCCTAAGGTCCGTCACTATTGCACACCTGCACCCTAGGAAGAAATTCTGTGATCTGCAGCTTCGCTATTTTCAGCTATTTTCAGCGTTTGCTGAATAGGGGTCGATATTAAAACATTTGAAGTTGTGAAACTTTGATGGTCTAATATAGACCCATTCAAATCACCATAAGCAAAATCCCATACCACTTCCTTGCAAGCTACAGGTCCCCCTCTATGACCAAGGAAACCCATAACATGCATTTAATCTTATTGGAAACACTCACCATCCAACCCAATACCATATTCATGAGCGACTTTAATTACTCCACTATTAACTGGGAATCAAATATGACACCGAATGTGCAGACACAGATTTCTGGATTTTGTAAACACAAACTCCCTGGACCAAATTGTCAATATAATGACCAGGGATGCCGACATACTGGATCCGGTCATCACTAATATGGGAGGGTGCTGCAAACCCCCTGGTAAGCTCAGATCATAAAATGGTCTCCTATGAAGTAAAAATAAAACCTGAACCCAAGCTAAACCTGGAATGTTCAGGAACTACTCTAAGGCAAACTACCTACTATTAGGTTATAACCTGGCAAAATTTCAAGCCCCCGTAAACCCTGAGAACCCTGCTGCCTATGTGCAACTGTTCACAGAAACCCTATACAAGCATGTTAATAACTGCATAGAGGCAGCTGTACCAACCAGGAATAAATACAGAACTAACTCAAAAAACAAGCCATCCTGGTGGAATCATAACATCAAAAGGCTATATAACAGAAGGAAGAAAATATTTGCAAAAATTAGAAGTTGTAGCACCAAGCAGGATAAAAGCACTCTCAAAACAGAACACCTCACTGGCCCTCTTCAAGAGAAACCTTGATGACTGGATGGGAAATAGAAAATTCTCCCCAGGGATCACTTCAGTGGCTCTACTTGACAGAGGCACTGGGAACTAAGGTCGGGTGGCACAATGTCAGGGTAATCCTATGGGCTAGATTTGTAAAGGCTCCAGAGCCATTAGCCTAGTACACATCTATAAACCTATGAACCTATGAAACTAACCAAACAATTCAGAGGACAAATAAAATCTACCAAAGCCAAATTTGAGGTAAGTTGGGCCTCCTAGGCCAAGGACAATTACAAGGCATTCTTTAGCTATGTCTGCAATCTCAAAGACAATACACAACTGTGTGTGGAGCTCATTGTTAATGAAGCTGGCTATACTGAGCCAGAAGATATAGCAAACCTACTGGCTGACAAATTCAGCTCCAACTTTACCCCATCTCCCCCTCAACCTCTTCTCAGGAAATACCATTAAATATAATTCCCTCCTTTATCACTAGGGAACATGTCCTTAATGCTCTTTCTAAAGTCAAGAGCACATTATTGACAGACCTTCTTAAGTCAAATGATTGCAAATTAGGAGCAGTCATAGAATCCCCCACTGGCACAAGTGTTCTTCAGGTAGAGCTGATGCAAGCTAATAAATAGTGTCAGAGCCATGGACTAAAACTAAATGCCAAGAAATGCATAATAGTATACATCAGGACATCATTCAACCCGGTAGTTATCATATTGACACATCCTTAAGAGCTGTCCCAGTAGTCAGGGACTTGGGACACACATAGACAGTAATCTAGCCTTTGATCATCTCATGTCTACAGTAGTGAGGAAATCATTCTATACTGTGGAACATATAAACAAAGGTATGACATCCATGTCCATAGAGATCATTGTTCGACTGTATTCGGCATTCATCGGACCTAGCACTGAGTGCAATGCTACCTTTGGTTTATACCTATCCAGGCACATCCAGCAACTGGAACATCCACAGAGGCTCATCACTAGAAGAATATAGATCATAAGTAACATGTCCTATGCAGACTGCCTCAAGGCCCTATCTCTATATTGTGTCTCCTACAGGCTGGTGAGGGGAGATCTATGCCAGACATGCAAGGCATTGCCAGTCCCCATCCTGATTGGCCTCCTGCATATCCACAAAACAAACAGCACCAGAACAACACATTCTAAAGACTTAAACTTTGCCTGTGATATAAATAGGACAAGGTGGGGAGAAAGGTATGTATCCTAGAGACCATTCTTTCTCTGGACCAGGCTCCCCATTCATGTGAAGCAGAGTCCTCCCTAACCTAATTCAGATATAACTTGGACAATTGGATAGGCAACAGGAAATTAATCCCTGGTTTGGCACCTATTTCTGTAATGTACAAAGGCAAACTGTAAGTATTTCATATCTTAAGCCCCTGCTTACTCTTATCCAGCATACCAGAAGATGTGAGAGATTTGGGATGCATGGCTAGGCTTAAAAAGGTCCTTGTGGTTGTTAACCTTGAATACACCTATGACCCTATGAACATATGAAACATAAAATGCTTTGAAGCAAGTTTTTTAAATGCACGTCTCTGGATCCACTTGTTTGTATCATCTCAGAAATTTCATGTGGTATAATAAACCGGCATTGTGTTACAGTCTGTCTATGACAGTGCTGCATAGGAAAACAATGAAATCACTCACTGTAGAGCTAGATGCCAGGTTTCTTTAAATTAAATGTAACTGTGGTAAAGTGCTATGATGCAACAACTGCTCATTTTTTAGCACTGATTTTTCTCTTCTTGCTGTCATTTTTTTTGCCATTTCCACAGAAAAGACTGCCCCCAGGATTCAAGAAGCTCGGCGCAAGGACGATTTTAGACTTGTGCTGAGCATCCTCACTACAGATGGCGCAGCAGTGCCATATGAATATGCATGAGGGCGTGCTGCCGCAACCTCGACGTGCACAGGAAATGTGTGTGAGTGCAGGGGGCATGTACAAGTGCTCTACGGAGGTGTAAACATGCCCCGACACTTGCAAAACCTACTATGCCTACTAGTAGAGCCCACCCCTAAAAGTAAGTCAGTAATTCAGTGTCTGTGGATACCGAAATGTATGCTAAGCATACAAGAGTGTCCACGAACAGTGAAATAAAATTGAAGTAGTAAACACACAAGCACGTAGTGGAATGTTGAGCCCGGTCCCTAGAACTTTCACAATTAGATTCCCTGTTCCTGTGTCCCTATTATACATTCGAATTGCTGCAATATCAAAGGTGTAAGCAAAGCGCAGCATGTCTGCACATCGTTGCCCTCTGCCGAGCATAGCTTACACATCATATTCATTCAAATAGAGGAAAACATGCAGCATTAACATAAGTGTCAATAGTGAAGTGTTTAGAGCTTCTGCCTAACAAACAGGCATTCACGGTTCGAGCCCAACAATAGCAAATATCATTTTCCATATGGAATGAATGTCGTTTTGCCATAAAACCAACATAAGAGTATCACATGAGATATTTAACTTAAATATCATTCAAGCAAAGTGGCACTGTCATAATGAATAAGGTACTAGTAAGCAGGTGTAAGCGCAAATAAGCAGCAGTAAACACATATAAGTACCAGTAAGCAAGTCTGAGTGCGCTTGCGCGGGTCTAAGCAGTGCCCAGCATAGCAAGATATATAATATATATATATATATATATATATATATATATATATATATATATATATATATCTATGAAGAAAGAACGGCGTAACAATAAAGCATACAAAAGGAATGAGAAGGGAATCAACAGCAACCCCAGTATTATATAGCGCTGTCAGCGTATGTCATATCCAGCTGGGCAGGAGTGAGCAAAGCACTGCTACTTACACCACAGGCATGATATTACCAGTGGGAGTAACATTGTTAATTTGCTAAGTCTACTTTACACAGAGAGGGTAGTCCCTGGTGGGATTACCCAAAAATGGATAGGATGATTGTCCATATGACCATTACACAAGAAAGGGCAGTTATGTTCAAGGACTAAATGGTGCGAGAGCCTGAGAATACACGGGATGGGACAACATACATGTAGGGCCCCTAACACTCGGGAGAGGGCAATGTGTGGATGTGTGTTATGGCTGCGATAACAAGTGGACAATGGATGGTATGCATGTATTTTGAACACGGGTGGGGTGGAGGAACTATGGGTATGAAATTATGGAGCCAGGCATGCCAGGGTTGGATGGGCTGGTTCTAATTGGACCGCCCCATGGAGGTCAGCGAGTTCATTATAAGTATATATGCACACACACACATGCAGAAGTACATTCTCTGTAACACATTCATTCCATTTGCAGACATAAATAACATGAATGTGCCTTTACTGAAGAAATTGCTTGAAACCACCACGAAATAAGTCCAACAGCATTTAATGATAAAAATAGAAGAGAAACAAGCGCTTTCACGCAATGAAATTGCGCTTCATCAGGTTACAATCACACAAAAACTTCCATTGCCTTTTATAATAATTCATTAAACACAATTATTCAATTAAATCAAAAATCACATTATTAAGATAAAATTCATCAAAATTTCATGTTTAACAACCTAGCAATCCATTTAAAAACTAAATATCTTATTTATATTATTTATAAGTTCAATAATATCCATGATTTAAAATTTGATCAATAAGTTTATATCAGAAAATGCAAAAAGTTTCCGCAATTGTTAACAGTGCGCCTCATTAACTATAATTGAGGAAGTAATGCCCATATTTAGAGAGAAGTTTGCTTGAGGTATGCCTTTTCTTATAGATCATATTACCAATTTAAAACACCAAGCTCATTATGTTGCATTGAATTCATGAATGCAGAAGCATAAAATAGAAAATCAGATGTAACAAAAACAGCACAATAAACAAAACATATCCAAACTAAAACATAATAGGATCAACCATTATTAATAAAAATATAGAAAACGGCCATTGTAGGTTAAGGCATTCCACAAAAGCATTTACATAGGTCTTAAGTAATGTTCGAGAGCCAATTAGTGCAAAACGGCTTATTATTTAAAGGCACGCTTGCAAAAACAAACAAGCCAAAAATTAAACACCATTATCTGTGTTGTGTTGACTGCATAACTAACTCAAAAATGTTATATGCCATGTCTATCAAGATCATGGCATAGATCATAATAAAAAGTGGATGGATGTTATATGGAGCAAAACACTGAGATGTGGTAAATGGAAACAAGGCAGCCAGGGCAACCAAACATCAAACAAATGCGCTCCCAGCACAACGCAATGCTGTTCATAAAGTTACGTTTCACCTCCAAAAAACATCATTTACTACTCGAAATAAATTGAAGCCTTAAATGTTACAGTCATCAAAAATTAGAATTCAATGTATATAAGCCGACGAATAACATAAGATGTATATATTAAGTAAAAATCAAGCACTAATTTACAAAATCTATAAATTCTAAAAAACGGTCGTATATATAAACATTATCATACTAATTAAAATTCAAACGAAATGCACAAAATATTAAATTATGAAATAAACTCTTAGTCACAGGAAAAACATCTACATAAAAAGATTGTAGTCCACACCAAATGCTGACACCAAATGGTGCCGTTAAAAGCACACTAATTAATCAAACACGGACTAATTCTATGGCCACAGTAGTTATGTACAAGACCTACATATGTAATAATATAATAATATGATGACGTATGAAAATATAAAATTATGTAAAAATATGAAAAAATATAGAAAATATAAAAAATGCATGAAGGTTTCTTCTCAACTTCATTGCATAACCACATTGGCCATTATGCCAGAGTCATCACTTGGATAAGGATGAAATTCAAGGTCATGACACAATCAGGATCCAGGTGGTTCCTTATACTATAAAGGAGCCAGCCAAATATTCAGTCCATTTCCAAACGGATCACAATAAATGACAACGCATTGTAACAAAAAATTCTTGCTATAAGATAGTACAATATGTATATTAACATTAATAGACGAAAAGACAATACTTCACATCTATGATTTTTACCATAGTGGATACTTTATCCAAACCCTTAAACATTGCTGAAGGATCCAAATTTCAGAACTTCAGTGATAAAACATACACTGTAAATTCTTATTGAATGTGCCTTTACAAACCTCAACAGTAGATAGAATAATAGGTTGTGCAGAAGAGGGACTGGACGAAACTGCTAAAACGCAGAAGTGTGTACAATGTCCGAAGTCAGTGCTGTGCTGAAAATAATCAAATGTGAGGACTTTCCCACACAAGGAATCATTCTTGTGATCTGCCTGCTATGGCAACGTCAATTACGGTCTATTTGTAAAAGAAATATGCCGAACATGTACATAATTAGGCTCAAATGTGTAACGTGTGCATTACCACATAATCATACATATTAATTTATTGTAGTGTCATGTTAACGGGAGTAAGGATGTAATGAAGTATAGAGTCTAATCTTGAAAAAACACATGCGTGTCCCATGTGGGACAACCCAAAAATTGCGTATAATATTCTTTTGGTCGCTCATGTCACCAGTGTTTGTGGACTAAACGTCTGGGAGTTCTGAGGATATGTGGAGTGAGTCAACTGATGGGATGGGTCTATAGGAGTAGGGAGTGGCCAATGTGTAGTGGTGTGGATACACCGCAAATCCGACTGGAGAATGGATGACTGCAGTGGTAGGGAGGCATTGGGGTGTGTGTTTGGAGAACCAGGAGCCATGGGTATATGGGTATATATGCAAATGAAGCATCACAGCAATAGTGTATTTGTTAAAGCAACCACCTAACGAACAGACATTCCCGTACCGAATCCCACTGAATCACATACCATTTACCATCGATAATCTGTACATGAACATATTGCGACATCTGTCTGCTGTATAACTTGCAAAATATCAATTAAAAGTTAACTAGAGTGAAGTGTCAGTGTCATAATGAATAAGGCATAGGTAAGCAGGTCAAGCATATATAAACACGAGTAAGCATGTGTAAGTGCATTTGCACGGGGTATGTATTGCTTTACAGGCAAACAAACACACACATAAATATATATATATATATATATATATATATATATATATATATATATATATATATATATATATATATATATATATACACATATATATATACACACACACATATATATATATATATATATATATATATATATATATATATATATATATATATATATATATATATATATATATATATATATATATATATATATATATATATATATATATATATATATATATAGATGTGTGTGTGTGTGTGTGTGTGCGTAGATATGCAGCGATGATAGGAAACAGCACACAAGAATGACATATGTTCACAGGCTATGCCAATGGAAGTGAGGAGCCCAAGCAAGAAACATAAACCACATAGCATGACCTTCCACCCCCCCCCCCCAGCCGGACACAGGAAACATACACACAAACAATGTAAAGAGTCCACTGCTCCACAGACCACAGGCAGGATACAACCGGGGGGATACACAGTGCACCCGTGAATTCTACTCTTGGAACACAGACAGTAGCGTCCTTTGCAGGACACCCCAAAAATTGCCAAGACCAAAAGAAGGTGACAGACTGACCATTCTGGTTGAGGTGTATACATACTCAGAATACAAGGGTGGGAAATCTTGATGACCCATGGGCCGAGACAATTGTATGAAATGGATCCTGTGAAGTGGAGAGTGGGCAGCATGTAGTGGTGTGTCCAGAACAGACCAGGACCCAGAATAAAGATGGGTGCTGTTGAGGAGGTGTGGGTGGGGGAACTATGAGTAGCTATTTATGGGTCTAGGTGTGCAGATGTTGGCTGATGTGGGCCTATATGGAAAGCCCTAGTGATGTAAGCGAATGTGTTCATTGGGCAGAGGCATCACCCAACGAGCAGCCACACCCACTACGAGTCCCACTGCAGCAAAGTGTAATCTGTATGGCAAGGAATGGAATAACTAGATGTAGACGTATATATGTAGAGGTATGTGTGTGTATATCTACCCATAGTGACATAACGATAAGCCTCTCTCTCTCTGTAGTACAAATGTTTACATACAGAGACAGAATACGGATACATACCCACATATAAATATATACATATGCAGACACCCATAGACCCATATGTTGTGCTATATGTATATATATATATATATATATATATATATATATATATATATATATATATATATATATATATATATATATATATATATATATATATATATATATATATATATATATTTATAGACAGCAAAATATAAATAAATATGTATGCAGACATATACAGACATATCTGTATATAGTAATGTAAATTGATATATATATATATATATATATATATATATATATATATATATATATATCTATGTGTGACAGTAAATATACACATGTATATAGCTGGGATATGATACAGCAATTATGAGTAACATATGTTCACAGGCCGTGCTTATGGGAGTGAGGGGTTCAATAAACAAACATGTAACACATAGCATCAACCTCCCCCACCCCCCAGCTAGGCCAGTGACACATACAGACACACAATTAAGGTAAACACACCACTGCTTCCCAGACCACCAGCAGGATACTACCAGTGGGAGAGACCTGCCAGGTCTAATCTTGAAACATAGACATCGATGTCCCTTGTGGGACACCAAAAATTAATGATCGGAGGCAGTCCCGGTAATGACTTATCAAACCAGGTTGTAGAAGTACATGGACCAGTAGGTTGTGCAAGCCTGATAACCCATGGGTCGACACAACATACATGTGTCCCAACACGGGGAGAGTGGGCAGTGTGTAGTAGTGTGTTTATACCCCACCTGCACCCACAGTAAGAATGAGTGCTGTAGAGGAGTGGCAGGTGGGGGACCTATGGGTATGCAATTATGGGCCTAGGCATGCAGGTGTTGGCTGGCACAGTCATATTAGGACCGCTCCGGGGATGTAAGTAATATTCCAAAATGGGCATAGCTGATGCCCATACCTCTCAACCCCTAAGAGCACATCCACTGGACAGGCCATAAACCACTGGGGAACAAATAGGGACCATACCTCTGAACTGTCCTCAATTTCCAGGGACGTCCCTGATTTTGACTCAGTTTCTAACCCTGTCCCACTTAAACACTCCCAAAACTAGTGACATTTGTAGGAAAAGTGGGGAATTACATGTAATGAATAACGACAACAATTAAGAGTTATAAACATAATTTACCTCAGAAAATGTGTATGAATTCATATGCTCTGAGTCTGTCAATGTGTCAGGTTAATAGCACCAATAATTTAAATGTGTCCCTCATGTTGTTATGCCATGTCCCTGATTCTGTTTGTATTTTTCCCCTGTCATATGAGAGGTCTGATAGGGACAAAAAGCACATATTCCACTGACAGCATTAGAAAGATGATAGAATATTAGGTATGCAGTAGCATGACTCGGCTGAAGGATGTGGGTTCCAAAACCCAATTACTTGTGTGTATTGAAGAGTGTCAGTTCCCATGTATTAGCCAGATGGGTGCAGATTGTAAGAGGAACACACCAATAATATGAATCAAACTCTGGACAGGCCACAGATTCCGTACAGACAAATGGCATGCTGTTGCCTAATGGGCAGCTATTCCCGATACTGTAGGCATGTAATCTGATGTAATAGGCATCTTAAGGTAATATCGTAGTCCTCACTCCCACCCAGGGGTGTGAGTGTCAGATGCAAACACCAAATGCAGTGCATTTGCAAGTGCGGGAGCAAGTGAGTGTAAGCCTGTTTGGCCACCAGTATGCGAGTATTACACTGGTAAAGCAATGTAGAGGCTAACTGAATATAAGAAACTGCAACCAGAGGTTAGCATTGCTTAGCACTGTGCAAACCCATGCACACCCGCTCACAGCTGCTTTAATGCACCTTAATCACTCCGTATCTAATGGCCTTGTTCTGCCCTGCAGCAAAAGAAATGGCCTCTGCAAGGCTGGAAACCAGGACCCTGCACACACAGCTATTGTGATTTACCACTAAGCCATGGCAGATATCCAGACATTAGACCTTATCACAAACATATCATCTAGTGCAGTCATTCAACATTATAGGAAATGTATTCCATCATGTAGATGTATGTGTGAGTGTTTATGTCCATGTGGGGAAATACACCTCGGATGGTGAGGAGTGTTAGGCATTCACAAGCCCATGAGCCCCCAGATGGAAACAGTAGGATGGAGGTCCACAGCTATGGGCAGCTGCCACTGCACCAAAACAGCTACAAAGTGGCAGTGCTGGGGGCTGTCTAGGAGGGGCAGTCTCACCCTGTAAATGTGACACTCTGCCCTTGAGCTGGTGTATCTGGCCTCAAAATCCCTTATTGACCCCCCTATGCACCACTTCCGGGATTGTACGACAGCGGACATGTTCCTGTCTAGACCTGCTCCCAGGGGGGACAAGCCCCATCCTCAGTGGCGATACCACCAGAAGGTGGTGCAGAGCCACAGAGGTGGAAGTCCAAGGCTGGGCCCCAGATGTGCTGGTGCCCGGTGCCATGGCCAGCTGATGTGGGACAGGAGGTTCTGCCGGGACCTCCAAACCCATACAGCCTATGGTGTTGCTGTTTAAACACATATATGGCTTAGTAATAGTCAACAGAATTCAGGATTACTTACAACAGCATGCATAGATATCACCATCAACCCAACACAACAGATGGTATACATTTGCAGAGGGAGCACAACACATGCATATATACTGCATGACATCTGTACAAAATGTAGATGACTTGTGAATGCAGCTATGAACAGTGGCCTATTACTGGCATGCCACTGAGAACCACAGACAGTGTCTGTCATACCACTGTTTTATGTGACATATATGTCCAGTCAGGGATGCGATGGCAGTAACTCATCACTATCACCATGTACTGGCTGCAATCATCACACTATGCTCCTGCTGTTCACAGATGTGTGTTCAGTGAGTAACACAGGAAACAAATGGTTCCACATACTGACCAGTCCAGAGATGGCCCTACAGATGAGGGTCCCTCACAAACAGAGCACTGTCTTGTCAGTTTTAAAACATGCAGAATAGCTATTACCACACACAACTTGTTAAACAGGCAGCAGTCTCAATGAAGAATAGCTACACTTACATGCTGTAGTCATGTCTGGCACATCACCCTCCTGTCTTTAGACTATTTCCCACTGTGTATGTTATTTGAGGAACATCCAGATATAGGTTCATAGTTTCATAGGTAAGTACTAGGCTATCTGCCCAAGAGCATTTACAAGCCTAGCCAGAGTGTGTTGGCTTTTGCCAGCCCCATAGATTAGTTCCCTGTGACTCTGACCGGCAGAGCCATTAGTTTCCTGTGCCTCTGTCCAACAGAGCCACTGCAGTGATCCCCGGGGTAAATTTTCTGTTTCCCATCCACCCATCAAGGTTTCTCTTGAAGACTGTTAGTGAGGGGCTCTGCCTGATGTATATTGGAATTTTGTTCCAAAGCATGTGTAGTCTCTGGGTCAGGAATCTATCCCTCCAGCATGTCTTATTTAATGTTGTGGTAAGGTTTACATCCCTAGAGCATGTGGCTCTCAGGGATTGTTTTTTTTTAGGTGGAGCATATCCATCAATTCTGGGTTGGACATGGCCTTGTATATCAGGCAGAAATCACCTCTGAGTAAGCAGTATGCAACTGAGTACAGCTGGAGTTTATTTAGTCGGGCTGTATAGGTCATCTGCTTGAGACCAATGTTCCTCTTGGTGAGGTACTTCTGTGGTCTTTCCAGCTGTTGTAGGTGTCTAGTAAGGTACATCCCAAATGGGGCGTTGTATTTTATAATGGGTCTAATAAGTGATGAGTAGAGAGGCACAATATTCGCCTTTGATCTGGATGTGAACCTTTTTGAGATTAAGTGGGCTACATAGAAGGATTTTCTAACCACCTTGGCAATATGATTATCAAAGGAGAGATTACTATCTACTTGGGTATATCATCTGTGATGCCGTTTACCAAACACCAGATCCAGGTACCACTCACAGCTACTGTCATGGGCAAACACCAACATGATGTTCCTAGATATTGTACTGTGTTTTTCATGCGAATGGCTTTGGGAACATCATCACAGCTGTTCCACATGCAATCAGCTAGAAGAGGACTTCAATAGGTGCAGAGGCCATCACCTGATCATGACCATCACTTACAATACACAAGCTGCTGCTGAGCAGGTGTACACCTCCACATCCACCAGAGAGTGTGTGGGAGGGACAGACAGAGGCAAAGTACATCAGAGAAGGGATTGGAGACTAAAACCTAAGCATAATCTGTCACACACCTACCAGTACAGAGGTCAAACCCCTGACTGACTAGTCATTATTATTACAAGTGCATGCAGTTACTTCATGTGCCACAAAGCTGACATGTTGGTGTGCTGTAAGAACATATATGTGTGTTGGTGAGCGATATCTGCAACAGAGATATAGTAGACATATATTAGGTGTTGCACACATGGCTGTCCACATGAACGGATGTCATTGTCAACACAACCACACTCTCTAATGGACTCACATTGACACTCTTTGCCAGGCCCACAAATACACTCCCAAACTACTTAGTTTGCCACACTGCAGTAATGCACAGGTACTACATGCACCACAGAGGATATCCAGAGGTTCTATGGGCTAGGGCATGTGAACATGTTTGACATCTGTCCATATGCCAATGGGAGTTATACCAGGACTGACTGTGGTTGGGAGCATCATACCCCACACACAGACACAGGGTGCCAGTACTGACATGCATGTGTGCATTGCTTCATGGGTGTGTAGTGGTTGGCTGTGCAAGATGGCTTGACAAGGCTGGGTGAGGAGTAATCCTTGGCATCACGCCACCCAACAATGGTGTGCAGTGTGGTACAGGGGTGTAGTGTCTGCAATGTCCCACACAGATGGGTATTGTATGAACTGCCCTGACATCTTGGTTACCATTGTGTATGGCCATAGTTTTGTAATGCATGCCATGTCTGTGTTTGATAGTCCTTGACATGGACATTGCCTGGGATGTGCATGCCCCACAATAATGTACAGTGACATGTACAGGTGTACCTGCTTTGGCTGACACATGTTGTGTACACAGACTGTTATCCTCCGATATGCCAATACTGGCCTGGTGTGGCAGAACCTGCTTATAGTCAGCAGGTTGACCCTGCACCTGCATTGATAGCATGATACAGGTATTCCTTGGTGTCAGTGGCTTCGGTCCCTACAGGGCAGATGTGTAAGGCATTGTATGGCCTCTGTGGATCACATTTGATGGCACCACATATGTTGCAGGCATCCAGTGGGGAACACAGTGAAGGCACATTGTCCGCAATTATAATCCTACTGTACTGCTGTACAGGGTGCCATGCCCTCTGCAGCCCACTGCAATCATACCATGCCTACTATCTGTCATCAATGTGCAGGGTACTAGCAACATAGCGTGATATTTCAGGCAAGTGTGTTTGTGTATGACACATGGATTCAGGACGTATTCCAGGTAATAGTAGGGTTGCATACTTTGTTCACCAGGCCTTTTGCCAGATGTAGGGGTATGGTTTGCCAAAACAGTCCTTTGGCTGACTGACATCTGTAATCCTCGTGAGGTGGACATTGTAACACATAAGATGGACACCATATAGAAAACTACAAACTTCGCTCCCCAACTTGCCTAGTGGTTAGACACTCACAGCCACCTCCACACAGGCTCTTGACAGTCAAACACACACCTGCCCTGTCCTGGAATAGCACACCTACCTAACTAGTGTATCACACTACAGCAATACCCAGTTACAGCACACACTATGGAGAATACTGGGTTACAGTAGTCCTAGAGGTGTATTCCTAGGTGGGTGATATCAGCAGGATTGCCAAAGGTAGTCATGTGAATTGTACAGAGTGTGCATACTCTAAAAAGCATTGTTCTTGTCTGAGGCAAATAGACACACACACACACACACACACACACACACACACACATAGTTGGTCTTTTTTGGAAATTAACCCATACTTAACTAGTTTATCATACTACAGCAATACACAGTTACAGCATAGGCTACAGAGAACACTTGGTTACCATACTCCTAGTGGTGCATTCCTAGGTGGATGACATCAGCAGGATTTCCAAAGGTAGTCCTGTGAATTGTATAGAGTGTGCATACTCTAAAAAGCATTGCTTTTGTCTCAGACAGAGAGAGAGACACACAGTTGGCCTCTCTGGGAATGGAACCCCTACCTAACTAATTTATCACACTACAGCAATATGCAGTTACAACACGCACTATGAAGAACACTGAATTGCAGTGGTCCTAGAGGTATATTTCTAGGTGGGTGACATCAGCAGAATTGCCAAAGGTGGTCATGTGGGTTGTAAAGAGTGTGCATACTCTAAAAGAATTGTTTCTTTCCCAGGCAGGCTGACACACACACAGTTGATCTGTCTGAGGTTAGAACACCTACCAAACTTGTTTAACACACTACAGCATTATGCAGTTACAGCACGCTTCATGGAGATTACTGGGGTACAGCAGTCCGAGAGGTGTATTCGTAGGTGGGTGAAATCAGCAGGATCGACAAAAAAGGGCATTCCAAGTGTACTGCAGGTTGTACATGTCTGTTACCTGCATGTACCCGCTGCTTACTGTCACAAAAACACATTTACACCTGCTTAAAAGTGTCTTATGCAGTCCTAATTGACAGCATCAACAAGGCTTATAAGTCTTGAATCCTGGACCATGCACACTGAGGTCACTGGAGGTACCACTAAGCCATCTGGGTTGTACACATGTTGCATGGAGTCTATAATGCACATCCTACTACAGGTATTCCACAGTACTGAAAACAAATGGGACAGTCCCTTTGTGTACATATGCACAGTACCCTTGAATGGACTGTACTCTGTGAAACAACAAAGAAAAGTCTACATCTGTACAACTGTCATAACTATATATATATATATATATATATATATATATATATATATATATATACACCTACGGATGTGTACACACACACACACACACACACACACACACACATATATATATATATATATATATATATATATATATATATAGATATAGATATATATATATAGATACAGATATATATATATATATATATATATATATATATATATATATATATATATATATATATATATATATATATGGGTCTACCTGAAAACGCAGACAATGCAGAATGCCAACAACGAGATAACCGACACGAAAACACCGAAAAATAAATACAAGTTCAAAAACATGAAATTTCACATGCCCAAGAAACCAAAATCCCGACAAACAACAAAACAAATACCTTTCCCAAAAACACACACACACAACACAAGCACACTAAAAACCTTACAAACCTACACTAAACCTTACAAACACAACTATCTATGCACTAACCTTAACCCAAACCCTAACCCTAAGGTCCGTCATTATCGCACACTTACCTTACCCGCAACCTAACCCTAACTCACTTAATCCGCCCTTAACCCTCAAGTCCATCACTATCGCACACTTACCTTACCCGCACCCTAACCCTAACTCACTTAACCTGCCCCTAAACCTAAACTCCATCACTATTGCACACTTACCTTACCCACACCCTGACCCTAATGTCCGTCCCTATCGCACACTTACCTTAACATGTCGGTGATCTCAGCATCGAGATTCTCAACTGTCAGTCTTCTCCACTGTCGATCTTCCAGTGTCAGTTATCTCGTTGTCAGCATTCTGCATTGTCCTCGTTTTCAGGTAGACCCATATATATATATATATATATATATATATATATATATATATACACACACACAGACACAGCCATAGCTACATATATATATATATATATATATATATATATATATATATATATATATATGTGTACACACGTCTGAATGCCCTTTTTGACACAGAAGGGTTCCAAAGGAACTGAAATGTACACAAAACAGTGGCATCTCTTGTGTTATAACATTTAAATCATAAGCAGTTCTCCAGAGAAGGCATGGTTGTTGTGTATGTGGAGTTTGGGGTGGAGAATGATGGCTAATGTAATCTACCCTGGGGATTGTGGTGTTAGGGTGGGGGAATGATGGGTATGAACTTACACCCTGGCGACCATTTCTGTGTCACTGCTCGACAGTGGCACAGAAAAATAACATACCCAACTGTAGTTGTGCTTGACTGTGTATACTTTACCATTCCTAACTATATAATACTTTGTAGACACTGGTCACCACAGATGGCTACCATGGTGTGCTAAAAGACATTACACATGTGTATTCCTGGCTAAATGGTAGTCACACACACAAACATGCACACACTTGCCAGTATTGTGCATACACGTCTTGCCTATGTAAAGATAACTAGTACAGTGTTATGCAGTTGGGGCATGTGTCACAGAACACATACAATTACACTTACTGATTCCACATCTGAGCTGGGTGACATCACAGGACCGATTACTTGCAGTGGGCGGGGGGAAGAGAGTGGTTTAGCTGTTGACAAGGATAAAGGCCAGTGCAAAAGGAGGTATCGCTTTGGAATGCAGCAAAACCCACTGCCATGATGCAGACACAAATACACAACCACACTCAGCCATTCGCTGACACACACACACAGTTGCCAGTGGTGGGATCATAACTCCTGCCTATCTAAAGTTCATTATTACAGTACTAAGCAGTTACGAGACATGCCACAGAGATTACACATTCCAAGGCAGTCAGACTGCCCTTCTAGAATTGAGGACGACAACAGGGAGACTGATAGTCATGAAGTACATAGCTGTATGCCTGTGTGTTTAAAGTAGGTGTCCATTACAACCTGTATGCACAAACAAGACACATCATCCACAGGTAGGCCTGAGAGGTATAGTTGTAGCACAACAGGAACCTTAAGTGGAGTATGGCCATCTGCGGAATGGCAACTACTATCACTATACAGGGATTCAGTGGGCATGCTCATACACTTAGTAGCACAGGGCCGTTTGGGATGCACTAGGACTACAACTACACAAGATTACACAGGGCAGGCTCATACACTTAGTAACAAAGGGCTTGTTGCATGCACTGACTCAAATTACACAAGGTGACAGTGGGTACACTCATACGCTTAGCAGCACAGGGCTGTTTAGGCTGCACTCCGATTCTAACCACCGAAGGCCACAGTGTGCATGCTCAAACACTTACATAAACAGAACATGTTGTAATAGACTCCTATTGTAAACACACAGGTTTACAGCTAGGTGCATCTTACCTGTCAGTATATATGCACATCATACTGGTTTACTACTTGATACCTGTATGTGGCCTGTAAATGATATATCTGTGTCTGTGCTGTGTAATACACATGCATACATATACATGAAGTACTGACATATATATATGTTATGCATACACATTCATGCATGTGTGGACGTGACAGACAATAGGTTACCTGGGTTGCACAGGCTGATGCTACCTACAGCATGTGTCACACACTTTACTGTTCTGAAAGGCATACAATGATAGCAGGTTGTGGACAGTGACATTATACGTGGAACAGTGGCATGTGCAAGCATAATGTGTGAGCCACCTTGTGTAATGGTACTGAGGTGCAGGTGTCAAGATGACCTCTCCCGGCTGTGTTAGTAGTTGTCATTATTAGCAGGACTGCTACCCTAAGTATATCTCACATTGGTCATATACACAAGTTCTGCCACCATCCGTCACCTTACATGGGGCATTTGCTACCAAGCACATTAATGCCATGTGCAGTGATGTCATGGTACAGGTGGCAACTGCTAGACCAAAACAATGAGCCAATGTCCTGCTGTTATTATGAGGTTGTCCAGTGTCTGTCATTCCGGGCTGTCATGACCAAATGAAAAGCCTTCAACACAGAGCAAATGCATCCATGTTACACATGTGTGTGGATAATACCTAGGTCACATTTGCCCATATAGCCACATTCCAAGGCAAATGTCCTACACACAGAAGTAACAACCTGACACCTGCATGACAACTGCATTGGATGATTATGCTAACCTGTGCTGGATGTGTGGCTTTAGTTATCCATTTGCTCAATGTAGAACCTACAATGGGGAATACCAACATCTGTGCAGTGAGGAACACTTGGCTGAAGGCTCTGTAGTGCACAATTGCACTACCACCATATAACTCAGATCCAGACATGTGGGCCATAACAGTGGTATGGATACCAGGTGGTGATGTACACATATTCATAAAGGCTACTCACATGTAAAGACCACTACTCCTACATAACACATCACAGATGTGTCAGGTACAGGTGACAGTGGCAAATGCTGCATTCTAGGTTGTATCCTCATATACATCCACCACCTTGTTGCCAGACTACCAACACACATCCATATGTGGTATGACATAGTATGGTAGACCACCAGATAACCCTCAATTGGTGGACTGTACCTAGGCCTACATCAACTCTGCAAAGTGCTCATGTACAGACACAGCTGCATAATGTATTATGCAATGCAATAATACCACTATGTGTAACCAGCTCAGTTGTACACATACCAGGGTCCCTTGGATGTTGTCAGCATTAACACGGTCGACTGTTGCTGTACACCAGTAAACAACACCCTCATGGTTGGATATAACCTAACCGTACTTGCCCTGGATATGTGCATCCCACACTTATACAACATAACTTAAATTACCATAACTTTTGTTTACCGTTCTACATACAGATGGCTACAATCATTACACACATGCACATGGCAGATAGCATGCTAACAGTACATAAGGTTCGATATCTATGTTGACAGAAGTAATATCTCCTTTCTACTGGTCACCCATGACACCTATCATATCATACAACACCCCATGTGGCATGTATGTCTTTAGACGTGTCCACCTAATGCAATGCCTACAAACATACCCCAATAACAGGACCATAGGACCTACACAAGGCCTGTATTGACAGACTCAGGGAAATCCAGCTCTGCACTGTATGTTCCTGAGTAGACACAGGTGATATGTTCATGATATGTACAGCCATGTGTGGCCACAGCCCCCACATATACCCCACATCAACAATTGCAAGCCATGCATGCTGTGTGCTGTCTGGACATTAGCCTTAGTACCACAATAGCCAGTACATGTTGGGGTGAGATGTTTACAAGCCATAGACCTTGCAAATACTTGAATGAGTGTACGGCCTAACTCTAAAAGAGCACATTGCTGGCACTCTTCCAGTACACATGAGGTGTGTGTTGCAAATTTGATGTGCTCACTGTTGATCATTACAGTGCCCTGGCTTCACCATGGCACTGTCAAGTAACAGTTTGTAGGAGAATGACATGGAATAATGCTGTGTGTGTCACGCTGATATGTGCAGTTGTAATATATGTACACTTGGCTACTCAGTGAAAGTGATGGTGTCCTACCAGTACATGAATACAACATCCATTATGGTGTAATGCTTGGCTTTGTTTCACACATGGTGTGGGGAAGGTGTGGAATGTATCCTCTTGACCTGCTAGTGCAGGTACTGATGTTAACCGCATATGTGTACATGTATTTCTGTTTGTGTAGATTCCATGTGTGTGCAGTGTCTGATGTCTGAAGGTGACTGTTGTCTTAGTACATCATGTTGCTGCAATACAGCCTCAACATTGCCAACTGTATATGGTGATATGCTCTAAGTACAGTAAGCTGTACATGAGGTATGGACAGATGTTTGGACATGACTACTAAGTGGTGGAGCTTCTTTGCAGATGAATGATTACTGAGGACAGTTCACTGGTGTGTTATAACCAGTCCTACAATAACCTGTGTACCTGCTAAGGTCAGGTTTTGTTAATTGAAGTGGAAGACAGACAATGTAGAATGCTCTAAGGGTGACACCGAAGGCAAACCCCATGACACCTGTAACAGTAATACCTCCCCTGTGCATATATTGTGCATATATCAGCACAGTTGTCAAAGGAAAGAGTCAGTAAGCATTGTACCAGATGCAATACCTATCATGAGATAGGCAGGTGTTTGATTCACAGTACTGGCACGTGTAGGTGTGTGTCCATATATGTCACGTATAGTTGGGAATACATCCCACATGTTATAACTCTCCTGAACACTGTTGTTGACACCAGTACAGAGTGAAGTGCAGAAAGAAAAGCATAGGCAGGTGGTTAAACCTTACATATGTAAAGTGTTTGTATGTGTGTGACATGGGTGTATATCTTTGTGAATGCCAGTGTGTGTGTGTGTGTGTGTGTGTGTGTGTGTGTGTGTGTGTGTGTGTGTGTATTGCTGTCTGTGTGTATGGCTGTCCGGTTCTTGTATTTTACCATAGTGAAATGTTAATGCCCCCTCCCCCCATCCACTCAAAGCAGTCTAGCATCCCTGTTGACATCATCAATTGTAGATGGGAATACTAACCGCCTGTTAACATGTACACCCTGGGGTGTGAACTGTTGTTACATAGCCTACTGATGGACCCCCCTCCCCACATACACTCACTGCACTGTAGTATCCCTGTTGATGTCCTCGATCTTGGGCCATTCCAACTACCTGTACATGCGTAATCTCTGTGGTGCATCTTGTAAGTGTGTAGAACTATAATGATGATTTGCACATAGGTAGGGGTTCTCATCCAAACACTGGCAACAGTGTGAGTGTGTGTTACTGTGTCTGGAATCCCTGAGTATGTGGGTGTGCCTGTGTTTGCATGCTGTCTTGGCAGTGGGTATTACCGCTTCCCAATGAGAGGCCACTATTTCCACTGGCCTTTACCCTTGTCATCCAGTATACCACTCTTTTACCCACTCCATGCTCCAGGTAACTATACCTGTGATGTCACACACTATGGATGTGATGGCTCTGAACATAGTAGCTTACTACACAGCTATCATGCTTTTGGATCATTAGAACAGTAAACATAATTGAAACATGGGAGAATATAACTGTGATGTGGAAGCTACAAAGTGCATGCAGATATTGTCATACTGACCTGTGGGTTGTCAACATGTACATATGGGACTCCCGCAAACACCAACATCCCCCGGCACATGCAACTACACCTGAAAGAGGAAGGCAAAATGTCAAGATCAACATGCTGTTAGTGTTGTTACACATGATACATACCGTCAAATGTACTAAATGCATTCTAAAACTGCAATACATGGTATGCCTGCTGCCTGTCAACACTTCTCAACAATGTTAATCTACAATTGTCTACCTAGTATGTTCACACTGTGCATCAGACC
Source organism: Protopterus annectens (assembly GCF_019279795.1). Classification (NCBI taxonomy): domain Eukaryota; kingdom Metazoa; phylum Chordata; order Ceratodontiformes; family Protopteridae; genus Protopterus; species Protopterus annectens. Next base: position 752,795,549 of record NC_056731.1, read on the forward strand.
ACATGAACATGTCCCTGCACCGATGGTGTGGATGAAAGGGATGCGGCACAGGCATCATCATATGCACAGGGTGATAATGTTTGCCAGAGGCCTAGCTGTGCCATTGGATGACATAATGCGTGTGTGTTAGCACCTATGATATCTTTGGGCGTGTGTGGATGTTATGCTTGTGTGTGTTGAGGTACACTACATTTGTTTCCAGTGTGTGTGTATGCATACACACAGGTATGTTATGTGGCTGGCCTACACAGGGGTAATACTGACAGCTGCAGACTGTACAAGACAGGTTTCACAGTTCACAGTGTCCGGCCATGGCCACGTGATTTGCGCCTGCCAGGGGTTGCATGGGCACTACCAGGCTGAGGTCCAGATTGGGTACTGTCCTATCACACATGTCCACTGGAACTGTGTCCTTGTTGGGACCATCCAGGACCATGTGCACATGGCCTGCTGTGTCTTGGTGTGGACTGCACAGCACCAGCAGCTTTGCTGCTGCTACTGCCACTATGTGAGCAGGCATGTGAAGTAGCATGTTCACGTAGACCTTCAACAGGTGATTTAGCTGGCCTACATCCACGTGCCCAACACCTCACTCCCACCAGATGTTCCAGCACAGATATTCCATGCTCGAGGATTGACATGCCATGTGGTTAGCCTACATACCTGTATTGCACCATTTGTGTTAGTAGCCTATGTCCCATACCTGCAACACAATGCATGCACTGTGCACTGTTGCACTGCACTGCCATGGTGTGTGCAACATACATCACATGGTAACAAACCATCGCTGACCTCTGTACATCTGCCACTGATGCTTTGTGTTGGCCACCGACCCTATGTGTGAGGACATGAGCAGTATGGTATGTCGACTGCATACTATGTTTTCCTGAGCCCTAGCTTGCATATCTCTCCCAAAGCAGTGCATGTCTGTTCAACATTATTCTGCCTACCCCTTAGCTGAGTGTAGACATTGTGCATGTGGCTGTACACACATGTTTGACATGGTTGTCCCTACTTTGCAATGGTGCCACAGACCAGCAAAGGTTTACAGTACACCGGCCTGCTGTGTGGCGTATGACCTTGCCAATCACATGTCTTCTGCTGACATGTTGAATGACATGCATACATGTGTAACACAATGGTATCCTTTCCAATCTACAGTACGGTAATGGTGTCCCAATGCAGGGACGTGTTATACTAACATGGGCCTTCAGCTGATGCAATGTTGTCTGTCCACCCTACAAATATGCAGAGACATACTGCACATTGAGCTGATGTGCATAGCCATTGCAAGGCATCGTGTGGTTTCACAATTGCTATACAGTGTGAGCTACTGACACAGTTCATAGCCATGACTATGTTCACATACAATACATATCTAATGTGGAATGTGACCCACATCACCGAGGTGTATACACAATAAACCCTAATGTGGAATGTGTGACACAGGTCACAGAAGGGTATACGGATGACACACCTTGCACATCTGCAACCATATTACTGATACCTAGCAACTATGCCCACACATGGCTAACTTACAAGTACTCTATGTCCCACATGCCATCTGTGTAACTCACACACATGAGGAGCAGGCATGACAGTGATGTCTGACACCAGCAAGGTGAATGTACTGTATCTGTGGATTGATGTGGATGTATGTGCATGTTGTGCAAGACATGTATGTATTTGGATACTGTATAGGTGAATGCTTCCATGTCGTGACACACTCCAGATGTTCAAGACATGTTATGTGGTGGTTTCATGTTATGCCTACACAAGCTGTGCACAGGCTTGTATGATGTTTAGTGCTTCACATCTGCAGTATCACCATTACACAAAGACCATCGTTGTATTGTGTCAAGCCAATGTACAACAGGGTGTACACACATGTACATCACTTCTGCTGTGTGTGTTGCTTCATGTCTCTGGCCATCCTCCATGGCCATGTGTACACATGTTCAGTCCAATGGTTGTGATGGCCATCTTATTTCACATGTCAGTGTTATCCCATATGACATATACCCATAGATGTCATATGCTTCACTGAGGACAGGATTATACAGACAAAGAGTGGTATGTATGGGATGCGAGTCATGTTTTTCAGGATAGTTGAGCAGTGTTGCAGTCAGCCCAATACATGTCATAGACATGTCTGATAGCACATGACATTGTGTGACATTCATAGCAAGGGTATACTCCACAAGGGTGTATCCTGTGAGCCGTGCATACTCCAGCTCCAACACATTTAGTGTGTGTGTGCACACATACGCTCTCTGTACAGTACTGTTTATACTCCCAACATGTGTAATGCTGATATGTAGTACCTGTCCCTACAGTGGAACACACCTCCACCATTATATTCACTGTTGTCCACACATCTGGCAATGACAGTTTGAAAGGTTTTGTGTAGGTGTTTCATATAGTCTTCAATTGTTTCACATACGTAAACAGTGTGATGCATTGCAGGACTGACTAGTGTCCATTACCATTACCACCATACATTACGTGTATGTGTGTTATGGAAGATAGCATGCAATTAATATGTTCCGTGCATTATCAAGCCTGGTAAATAATAACAATCTCACCTGACACAGGCTGCTGTCACTACAAAATGCCAGAGGTACCTAAACAGGAGTGCCACAGCAGTAAGATCATTATCCACACCTGTGTGGTAGCTACAGGGTGCAATGTCCATGTTAGCACATAAGCTAGTACAATACACTATACTATGGAGTATGCACATCTGTGCATACATAGAGTAGCAGACTATAGTATGTGGCATGTGTGCATACATGCCTTGCATATGATGTTACATTACATATTGTACAGTAGCACATGTAACTATGTGATATATAGTTGTGTTTTATGTGCAGTAGTGACTTATCAGGCAACTCCAGGCTCAGTGGTTGAGAGACACCCACCTCCACAATACAAGCTAAAGCTTGTGGATGGAGGTCTGCAGGTGTCCCCAGGTTGGCCAGTAGCTCCTCGGTACATGTGAGTGGGGGCTGGGTGAGTGACCCCCTACCTGTTACACCTTGTTTCCCTGGCGATTCCATTAGCACGCTGTTTTGCCCGATTTATCAGGTCAGTGCAGTGTTGGCGCACCTGCTGATAGGTGCGATTGTGACCGCCAACATCATTTACCCTCCTCCAGAGTTCCTCCCACAGGGCATCCTGCCACTGTGCATCCTGTGGTACATGGCTGAAGAGCGTTGTGTAGTTGACAAGGAGGTATGGGTTGAGGACCTCATCCTCCAAGCAGCTGTACGGTGGCAGTCTGCTACGTGGCATACCTGGAAGACATAACAATGGAGACCGGTCACAGTAACTCACAGAGAAGTACAGCTGAACATACATATGTATCACATTTATTAAGATTACAAATACTTCTTTGTAAATCTACATGACACTAACACCACTGACATGTATAAGTCACACACATTTGTCTCCTACTGGTGATGTGATGTTATCACCATATATGTGTGTGTCATGTGATGACATTGCTCATTCACCATGTAGATGTTGTCTTGATGTGGGCATGTCTGTTTGCCTGTAGTAGTGTCTTTACCTATCAGCACATGCCTGGATGTGTTCACATTAATGCAATTGACCTTAATGCTGTGTATATGCCACATATATAGTCATACATAGCCATTAGGGACATGACCTGTGACCCTGCAGACATGCAAGCATGTATGTGTTTTGCCTTATACATCTTCATGGCACTGTACAGCTGTGTAGCATCCTGCCATGTATTGCCTGTGTTGCACATGTGTAACACATGGAACAACAGCTAGCCTGATGGCATTTGCAGGGTTGGATATCAACTATAGCATGTATGGTCATAGTGATCTAGTAGGTTATATGCCCTGTGCCATTTATGAGCCTAGGCAGACAGGTTACCTAGCTGTAGGCAACAGACAGATAAGTTTCAGTGGCCAGTTCAAGCAGTGCCACAGAACTGATACACATGGTTTCTGATATATTTGGCATGCAGTCATCACACCATGCCACAGAGAGGGGTAATGTGCAGCTTCACTGGACAGGGATGCATAGTATGGGAAGAGTATGTTGTGTATGGGACAGGGATCTGTCAGGCATGTTGTGATCCTTGTACTAGAAAGGTGGATGTCCATGACATATGTGTTTATTTGGGATCAGGTGTGTTACGTTTAGCATGTCCAACACCTCTGGGTTGGACATGGCTTTATTCAGGGTAGGCTGCATGCTACATAACACAGCTAGTGATTGTGAAGGGCAGTGTAGGCCATCTACACATGGGCAATAACCCTTAAGGGAAATATGTGATCTATTATGGGTCACATGAGTGTTGAGTATGGCTGAGCAATTATCACTATATTCCTGGATGGCACCCTGTCATGATTAGGGGTGCCACATATGACTACCTGTCATTTGTGGTGACGTAACTATCAAAGGGAAGTACTGTCCAGTTGCATCCCACATCCCATACACACAGTTGCCATTACGTTGACCTTTGCCTAGGTGGAAGTTAATGGGTACAGGGTTTGTAACATAATGGATGACAATGCAATACTTAGCTGTCAGATTGTGGCCATACATCACACACCACACGTCTGACACACTAAGGCCCTTCTGTATGTTGAATGCAGCACACAATGAGTCAACTATTGCGACTAGTTCACAGTCATTTGCAAACATCAATAGGCTGATGCCTTCTGTGTTAGTCTATGTGGTATAGATAACAAAGAGGGGGAGTATCAGGAATGATCCCTGTATTACTGTGGCTGGCACTGGTATGATGTGTGTGTATTCATCAGACACCTTCTGTAGTGTGCATTCTGCCAGCAGTCCAGTTGCCAACCACTCCTGTGACATAGGAATATACACCTAGTTTACTGTGTGTAGCTGGAACACAGTATGGGTGATGGTGTCCTATGACCTGTCAAGGTCATGATATGCAGTGTGAATCAACCCTTACAGTCATCTACATCTGTCCAAGTACATCAATTACGTTGACCATGGTTCATGGCCATACAGACCAGACTCAGCAGGGTAGTTGTGCACTATGTCCCATTATCTATGGTGTCTCCCCCTTTGTGGGGTGTGATAACTGTTGCTGTGCACCATTCAGTGTGTACACAGCCTGACATGGAGCTATGATTGAACATGATGTGTATGTGGATAGCTGAATGTTCTTACATTTGTGTAGGATGCACCCTGGGATGTTGACAGGTCCCATGAAAGCTGTATGTATGGCATTAGAGAGTGCAGTTTGCACTTGCATAGTCGTTAGTACAGGAGCCCTGTAGTGTACATGGATATATTACTAAGTGTACCTGTTGGGGGGGGTGGGAGTGGGTTTAGGTTCTCCGAGACCCTATCTGGATGAATGGATGCTATTTCTGTAGGTGCAGTACTTCCCATGCCATAGTGCTGTGCAGCATGACAGGTCTTGTCATTGTCATTATGATTAATGACAGAGCTATAGAATGCTCTGTGCTTGGCCTCATAATATGTGGCTGATTAGTTTCACAGTAGCTTTGCGTGGTTTTATATGGTGTACCTGCATCTTACTGAGGCTGACCAGGGATCACCTACACTCATGTGTGTTCACTCTTGCAACAGTTACTACCTTCTGTGGTACAATTTAAAGCATGGTACCACCAGTTTGCCTACTTTTTTGTGTTGGGTTGATTCCTGGTTCTGTTTCAATGGCACAATCACTGCACATATGTGACTGCTTAAAGTTCATTTGTGTAGGATTCAGCATTTGCACATGCATTGTCCATCTGCATGGGTGCCATGGCACTCACCACTCTGCTCTTAGGAAACATAACAATGGCATTGGAGACTAACTATGTGTAGCATACTGTTAGGCCTGTTTGTGTGACTACTTTGATCCAGGTCAGTGGGGTCGATGGAATCCAACATGCATTGAGCACAGGTGTTGGTACATGAGGAGTCTTCCCAGTTCATAATGGAATAGTTGAGAGTAGCCAACATTATGGTTCTGTCTCAGACCTAATCTTCCCCATTACAGCACATAATGACAGTTGGGAAGTCCGTGGCCTGGTGGGTGATCTGTCGCAAGGCGCATTTTGACTTCCACTGTGGCACAAAGGTAGTTGCTCAGCATAATGCATCTGATGTTATGCAAGTGCAATTAGTGTGTTGGTGTACATATCCTTCAGGAATATGGACACACCTGTGGCCCGTGTGTTCCAATAAAGGATAATGGGCAAGAGGTGAGGCATGTGTTATAACATGGTCATGCAGGTGTGCTCTCCGGAGCGTTGAAACATTTCTCAGCCACTGCACAGATATGTTCTCCATATTAGGGATTGAGATATGTGTGTCCGTATAGTGTTTCTGACATGTGTCATTGTGTAGCAAGACCTGCAGTTTATTGCTTGGCTGTCCCTGTAACAGCAGTGGACCTCACCTGAATCATGCATGATGAAGGCACTACAGGGGAAGTATGAGCCCTAGACAGTATCCAGATTCCCAGGGGTGACAGGTGCAGGCCCTGTCTGGCAAAGCATCATGGTCTGTCAACCATGTTATCCCTGGATGACAGATACTGGATACCCTGTGACATGCACCACTACACTAGACAATTGTGGAATACAATCCTTTTGTCCCTGTACTGCAGTATCATTCTGGCCAATAGCAGAATGCTACCCAGGCCTTGGGACATACCTGCATGGGCTACAAGACCTGACAGTTCCTACATGTGTTTCCATGCAGTCCAGGCTACTGCATCACAGGTCCTGCACAGCAACATGGAATATGCCTGAGCCATGTGTATAGTTCAAAAGGTGGTCTGAGTGTATAAGTATGTGGCTAATCATGGCAGACAGGCAGCCAACAGTATGTATGCCCTCATATAGGTCGGTGTGTAACATAGTGCTAGAGTTTGCATTCACAAATGAGTACTGTTGGGAATGTTTCCAGTCATGTGTTCAGAGGTGTGGCACAATTATGCAAACTATGTCATACAGTTTGTGTATTTCGGTGTCTGTCTCTTCCTGCTTGTGGGGGGGTCACTTGTTTGGCCAGATTTTTAGACATGTCTGTGAATATGTGTGATTTCTGGTAGTGTGTGTGGGTGTCCTTACTGTGTTCTGGTAAGGGTATGTGTTGGTTGTGTTGATGAGCTGCATGTATTAACCTACACCTCATGACTGTCCAGTCCAGTCATGGCTGTAGACTGGGCCACCTTCCAGCTTACCCCTGTAGCTGCATCCCAAACAATGTGTGAAGCATGGTGTTTGGTGAGTCTGGCAGTTTACGTGGCATAGAGATTACATTCCCCCAGGATGGCCACATGCATAAAGCTGACATTAGGAAACACCAGTAGCTAACTAGTGGATGCCTGTATGAGCAGTCAGTACTACAAGTACCAAGTACTGTATTTAGTTTACGTATTGCCTATGAATATGTTTTAGACAGTGATGCTCACATGTAAATATTTGTGTTATGGACATGACAACACTGGCTATTATGGAAACATTGTAGCTACCTTTAGCAGCAATCCTCCTCTGAGGAGCACATCACATCCTGTTAGCTGATTACAAATGATGCAAGTGTCTACAGTTCTGTTTACTTCTCTGGGTATATACTCACATATCCACCTGGACCATGAGCTCTGTTGGGCACAGACACCCACTCTCCAAACAGAGTCATGTATCAATAGGCTCTGATGCCACTATCAACATGATCAGGATATAATAAGATAGTGTGAGCCATCACCTAAGATGCAGCTATTACACATGGGCAGCTGTCTCCTACATCTTACACTCCTACTGCAGATGTTACACTGGAGTTAAAAGTTATATGCAACCTATTTCATTACCAGTGCTGTGCACTACCTTACATGCAGTATGTGTAGGTGACTGTTAGGTTGGCAGTGAGAGATTGGGCTACACAAACCTGGTAGTTCAACCAGTGTGTCTGTACTCTCAATATCCACTCTATGTAGGTGTGCACATAGCCATTTGGCCCAGCCCTGTAACAAGGGTCACTGCACATTTGCATAACATGTGCACATGCACAGCTGTTTTTGCTTGCAAACAATAGTAGAGAGGTGGATATTACATGTGTTATGTGCATGGATAGTTACCTGGCTCTTCCAATTATCTTTGCTATCATGCTGCTAACCTGTCAGATGAATACTAATGCTATGTATCCTGTTATTGAGTATTGTAATTGCCAATAGACATAACTACTGTTTGCATAACATAACAGAACTGCTATGTAGAATAGAATACAGATCTGCCTAGAATACTGTACATTACACAGTTATTGGCACAATATCCCACAATGCACACCATATTTGCATAGTAAGCCCACCTTTAACATGTTCATCTTACTTATACACCCATACATATGTCGACTATTAAAATATATTGACATATACTATCCCCTATTATAGCACATACTTGTTGGACCAATCCTGACACTGACAGAGGCTGGAAGCGAATTGGTGGGTTCCAAGCCCATATCATCCCTTGTGGTGTATGTGGAGTGTGCCATGTGACCTAAAGCAGTACACACATAGAATACTACAAGCATTACTACTGCTCAACAATACATCGCTACAAGATAGCTATTTCCACTATATGCATTGATTACACTGTAATTCTTACAGTACAGGTACTACATACACAGACATACTACATGTTATACATACCATCTTAGTAAACGGAGGTGTTATTAACTAGTGTAATACTCGTTTTCGGTTCGTCTTTCAGTGTTTTGTACTGTCCTACAGGTAGATACAGATGATTTGAATGTGTTACAAGGCAACCTTTTATAGTTACAGATCAGTAACATGTGCTATCCTGATGGCCAATTGGTGTTCCTAAGCAGATAATTACATGCACATCAGCTGCACTACTGCCTTAGCCGATACCATGGCTACAGTGGAGTATAACTGAGTACTCCACTTGGGCATTGTCCCTTTGCCTTACTTGTGAGGAAGACAGCATGGAAGTTTTGTTTGAAATCTATTTCAACAGCTGTATGGAGATGAACAGTAATATATTGTGTGTAATGCCTAGAGGATTTGGTCTAAATGTGAGTACTGCTGTTATATTTCTGAACATTGCTACTTGTGCAGGATTTGTCTGTACCTAATACTTCTGCATATGTTTCAGTCTGGCCAGGTTGTTTGACCAGCTCAAGGCTGCATAGCTATGCATATAATGTTAGGGGGATTACAGTGTGCTCACCAGACATCTTTAGTTTGGTGTAAATGTGTATCATACTGTGCTGATAATCAGTACTCGGTAAAACTTCCTGGTGTACGAACCTTTCAACCCTCTGAAATGGGATTCGTTTATACAAACCCTATTACTTCAGCAGCTGTTCAACTGTATAACGGCAACTATTTCACATAGAGCCATGTTAGTGTGTCTGTGTCCAGGTATGTTAAGGTTTCAGCAGATGTTGTACAGTAGTTGCATAATTGGTTATGGTATGACAGTATGTATTGATGTAATTATTTCGGTTGTGGGGTAGATGTTGTTAGGTGTACATAGCACATGCAGGTGTGTAGGAACCCCTTTTATACAACATCTGTATGTGTGTGGGTGTTCTTTCCCTATGTGAACACCTATCCCTTAGTGGACTAATACTATGGTAATTGCGGGCTGATTCATTAAGGCACTATTAAATTATTCCTGTATAGCATGCAGGTACTGTTAGTCCTTGAATCCTTTTGGCAATACATAGGGATGTAATAAATATTGGCAAAATGAAAGCTGTCTGCGTAATTCTGTCATGGATATTTGCAGTTATTGCAGTTGTGTTGGTGATTGTGTCCATATAACATATTTGTAATAGTGTATTGGCATATACTCTTCATATGTTATGTTCATATTGTTTTGGGGGGGTGGAATGTGTGATTGCTATGGTCCATATTATGCTCAGATATGACCACTGTGGATGCTGTTGTATGTATGTGTGTGTGTGTATATATATATATATATATATATATATATATATATATATATATATATATATATATGTGTGTGTGTGTGTGTGTGTGTGTGTGTGGGTGTATATGTATATAGATATATGCATTATTGCATAAGTTTATCCATACCTCCATAGATGTGTAGATGTTTTTAACCTATCTCTATATCTACATATATATGTAGACCTGTATATATCGACATGTCTCTATGTTTCTCTCTCTCTCTCTCTCTATATATATATATATATATATATATATATATATATATATATATATATATATATATATATATACATATATGAGCATACACATTTAATTGGGTGCATGGCAGGTTGTCCTTTTTCAACGCATTCTTCCTTTTTATGTTTTAACCTGTCTGCATACACAACTGGGATAGGTACATTCCAGGTAGCTTAGTGTTAGGTTACTCTGAGGATGGAGTACATGGTTGTGGGTTCTACTCCTGTACGGTTTTATTATTTTACCTCTCAGTAGGCACTGGTAGGGAAAGTGTGAATAATGCAAATTTTCGTGGTTGTGAGCAGGTTTGCCCATGGTCTGAGTGACGTTAAGCAAAGGCCAAATGTGTGAAGCGCTTCTCAGTTTACCGTGTTTCAGTGCCGCTTACCTTCGTGTAAACACATGAAAACCTGCTTAAGAGTGCTTTAATCCATCTGCATCCAAAAGCCCTTATTCCGGCCCTCCAAACAACCTAACAGCACTTACAGGTCTTGAACCCAGGATTATAAAAACCACAGTCACTGACTTTACCACTAAGGCATCTGAGATACGTATGAATGTTATGCTGTTTAGAATATACATTGTACTACAGGCATTCCTCACTACTGAAAACAAATGTGATAGTCAGTTGGTGTACATATGTCTGATACATGTTAATGTTCATATGTTTGTAAAAGTAGATGTTGCAATATGACATATCAGGGTGTATTATGAATGAGAAAGGTTCTTGCTTTGTGTCCTTTTTATATTGTCCCCATACTCCATGTATGCCCCTCCAGTTCACTTATTGGACATCTGACCCAGGCCCTCTTTGATACATGATTGCATTACCCATCATTCCTCCCCCACCCCAATCTTCACATACACAACAGCCACCCCTTCTATGGTGAATTAGGTTAATATTAATTGTTATAATACCAGAGCTGCATGTGTTTTTTGTTGCTTATATATATGGCTATTGATGTAACTGTATAATATATATATATATATATATATATATATATATATATATATATATATATATATATATATATATATATATATATATATATATATATATATATAATATTAGTTTGCAACAGTAATACATCTGTAGACTGGAATGTGTTGGTTCACAAACTACAGTACATTACAATGTACTGTACATATGTACACAAAGTCACTGTCCCATTTGTGATCATTACAGTGAAATGCATATGGTATAAGGTGTAGTCTCAAGACCATGCAACACGTGTACACCTCGGGGCTTAGTGGTAAGTCCCATGACTATAGTGTGCATGGTCCAGGGTTTGACACCTGCGATGCTTTACGAGCGTTTTTTACTGCAGAATAAGGCTAATTTAAACAGCTGTAAGCATGTTTAAAAGTGTTTTTGTTTCATTATAGCAGCGGTTAAACACAGTTAAACAAACGTTGTAACGTATAACTTGTACGAGCAAACACGGCCACATCCTCTAAGTACTCCGGATATATACCTGTCAGTGATGTAACATCTCATTATGTGCTGACATGACATTACATTCTCTGTTGACTGCACTCTCCTGCACACATGGGTTTATATGAGTGATTTGAATGTTTATTATACAGACGATTACTACCTATATATGCAAGCTGTGGTTAAGGTATACTTTTGCACATGATAAACATCCCTGCCTTTATCGGGATTGTAACCTCAAATGCACAGATACTATGTGGATGCTGTAACCATTATACTGTTGACATTAATGTTGCTTCCGCCTATTTCCTGTTTAGATGATTTCTATGTGTAAGCTAGGCCAAGCAAAGGGCGGGAGCCCCCAAACTCACTGAGCTTCACATACTCTTGAAATAACAACATATAATAAATGTACTGCGAGACAATAAATTACATTCCTAACTACATTAGGCATAGCCCCTCACTGACACACTTCAAGGGAAACCTTGTTGTGTGAATGGGTAACAGACTATACCCTCCTGGGATCATGTGTCCCAGAACCATACAGCCAGGGGGCGGGGGAGCCTGTCCAGTTTGATAGCTGCAAGATCAGTTGGGGGAATTGAATGGTGTTGAATTTCCACTTTAACATGCCCTCTTTAGATCACTAAGTGCCCCTATCACCCTCTACAACCCCAGTCTTCAACAGCTTCCAGCAACTCTGCCTGGAATTGCTTCATTGGCTATGCTTGACAGAGGCTCAGTTACTTCATCAATGGTGCAGGGAAGGCCAACACAGTGTTGCTATGCTTCTAATTGCCCTTGAGCAGATAGATAGTAGGCTATCTGTGAACCTTTAATATTCAGGCCATCACAGCCATAATATCTGAATAAACAGGCCTTCAGATTTCAATATTCAGTGTGAACTCACGATGTAGTCAGGAAACAGTTGAGTACAGCAAGAACATACAGAACACTGATACTTAGACACTCCAAAAGCCTATCTTTGAAGCTAGAAGACTTGTATAAGTTTAAGGCTTTCTATTGCTTACCACTAGGTTACCTTCAGGGGAGATGAAAAACAAGCACAAATGGGGAACATGCATGCAGTGATACCTTACCGGCCTATGTGTCAGCTTTACTCTTTGGAATACTGGCCAAGGCTATTGGCGCCCCCATGGTGCCTTATTTAGGAGAGTCTCAAAGGTGAATACCAGCTCTGTAAACAGCACAATAGCAGATTCAATGAGGTTTATGCTACTCAATACCAGGGGTTGTGATCATAACATGCATGCACTCACAGCACTCCTCAGGATGGACAACATCAACATGTGTGCATTAACTGAAATCTGTCTTAAGACTCCTGACAGCACACAGGCACTACCAGACTTCAACTTATACCACACATTTCAGCCAAAGAACATGGACTGACAGACATGGAGGGGCTGTATCCATATTCATCAGGGATACCTACACCTCCAGGTTAGTGTGGCAGCATGATACCTCCGTGATCATCCATGTGCAGCTAACATCAGCCACAACTGCAATGTGGAATGTGGCCTGCTACAGATCACCCTCCATGACCCAGGACCTCCACTCCACCTACCTGGAGACAGTGGAGAACATGACAGTCCTAACACACAACCTGGCATTGGCCAATGTCAACTACCATACCATTAACTGGGAAACGTACTCCAATACTCACTTCCAGGAAAAGCGCTTCCTGGAATGTATCACCTCATATGCCCTGTATCAGGTGGTAACCTCCCTAATGTGGGGTGGAAACTACTAGATGTGGTCATCACCAACATGGGCAATAGGTGCAGCAAAGTGGAGGTTAGCCAGTCACTGGTTAGATCTGACCATGAACTATTCACTGTTTCCACACCCTAGCATCTCCCCCACCCATGGATACCCACACTGTATACCTTTCCTACAGCTAAATTTACACTACTAGTGACAGGGATGGGGGGTTTCATAGCACCCACGCTAAGGGGAAACACTGCTCAAGATACAGACATATTTACAAATGCAGTCTATAAGCACCTACATGGATGTATGGATCGTGCCATTGCTGGTGAACCAAGACTCACTCCTCCTAGACAAGGACACCAGTATGGTGGACCTCTGCAATAAACAGGCTATACTACAGATGTAGGACAGTGTTCCAGACACACAGCAAATCCCACGAAGGGCAGACATCTGTGACCACTATTAGTATGATACGTAGGTCTCTTATGACATCATCCAAGGCTAACATCAGCAGGAGAATACGCATGGATTCGAAAGATAACCACAAAGCCTTCTTTGGCTATATCAAGGATCTACATGGTCACACACAGATTTACACTGTGCCAGTGAAATATAGCACAAAATATGCTGACTCTACTGATATCGCCAGCATCCTTGCAGATACATTTGGTGCATACTTCAACCCCTAAAGAGCCCACAACACTACCCGAAGGGTACAGTATCCCATCCATCAGAGACACACAGGTGGAAATGGCCCTCTCTAACAGCAGAACACAGCATCAGTGGAGGCAGAAGTTGACCCAGACTGCATCTTGCAAACTGTAAAAGACAAACTGCCCCCCACCTAATTAAGCATTCCTACCTCAGCCTCTCCACAACATGCCCATACAATGGTGCATGGCAATGGTTATTCCACTCCATCATGGTGAAATCACAACAGACTATGGTAACAACCACTCCATAATCCTGACTAGCCTGGTCTGCAATGGTATGGTTCACATCCTCATAGCACTCATTAACAATGACACTGGTAACTTTCGAACATGTGACCCAACCCAGGTCAGCTTGGTTGAGTGCAGTTCATGCCTACTGAACCTGTTTGACGTCTTACATACAGTCACCAAGATGTTAGATGACAGGCGAGGTGGTTCACACATACTACCTGGACCTCACGAAGGCTTTTGACACCATGCCCCCCTCAGGTATTATTGATAAACACACCAGCTTGTACATTCACCCATACATCACAGGTTGAGTTGCCAATGGGCTTACACACAGAACCCACATGATACGGCTAGCGGTCTCCAGGTCCAACTCTTGAACAGACACGACTGGTGTCCCAGAGGACTCAATCCTGGGAGCCCTACTGTTTGGCATATATGTCTCAGATGTACAGGCAAACACAGGTGGACTACGGCAGACCATGTTTGGTAATGACTGCAAACTGGGAGCCATGATTGATAGTCCAGCTGACATGGACATCCCTCAAGTGGCCTCACAGAGAATGTCACAGGGTGTTAATGACATGGCCTCCAGCCAAGTGCCACTAACTGCATGGTCATTCCATTGTGGAATTGGCACCCACATATTAACACATGAGCAGCAGCCACTTTAATACAGATGAGGTAATGGGGTATCTGGGGAATAAGGTAGATAGTGATCTCCCCTGTGACAATCATATCTCCACAGTAGTTAGGACATCCTTCTATGTAGGCCATCTGACTACTAAAAGATTCCCATCTAGACATGCTGGGGTTATAGTGTCCCTTTACTCATCAGTCATCAATCCTATCATAGGGTATAATAACCCATGTGGGATGTACCTCAGAGGACACGTCCAACAGCTGTGGGGTCCACGAATGTACCTCACCAAGGGGAATACTGGCCTCCAACATATGGCCTATGCAGCCGGACTGAATAAACTCCTGCTTTACTCAGTGGCATCTCGTTTACCCAGAGATGATCCCCACTGGCCAACACAGCCATGTCGAACTCAGGCTTGATGGATATGCTCCACCTATGGGAATCCATATCACAGTGAGCCACACACTGTAGTGAGCTGACCTTGCCACAACAATAACCAGAAGATGCTGGAGGGACAGCTTCCTGTCACAGACACTCCCCATACTTTGGAACAACATCCCTAACTACATTATACAGAGCCCCTCACTAACACTCAGATACCTTGAAGGGTAGATGGGGAAGAGTAGATGCACCCCAGGGATCCCGCCATTGGCTCTGCTCCACAGAGGGATGGTTAATGAATCAAAGGGGTGGCAAAAGTTGACACATTTTGGCTGGCCTTATGAATGGCCTCTGGCAATTGGCCAAGTACCTACTTATGAATCTATACGTACAGTATCTGTATATGCTGATAGCTTAATTTACTGTTCAGGTGTTGACTTACCTTGTGCCAATGGCTGTTGTGTGTGCAATAGTTGAGGGCTGCCTATGTTGGATGCACACAGTAGACTGCCTATACATGACAATTTACAGGTAGTCTTGTGTGTGTGCCATCCATTTTTACTCTGTGTGCAGGTGGAGAAAGGTGTCAGTCCCTAGGTGCCTACACTGTCAGTGTGTGTGCTATATGTTCCCTCTTTGCCAAGGCATGGGCATACTGGGCACGCCTTCGTCTGCCTACTGGGGCTGGCTCAGGGTGTTCATGGTCTGAGTACCTCTGTGCCTGTGGTGCCCTTGGCAATGCTGGTGGGCTGTGAAGGCCTTCACCATTCTGTTCCTGCTGCAGCTGTTTCCACAGGACCATATTGTGTAGTATGGCACACACTATGAAGATGTGGGCACATGTGCCTGGAGAGTACTGCAAGGCTCCACCAGATATGTCCAAGTAACGGAACCATGATTTCGGCATCCCAAATACATGCTCTATGATGATTCTGGTTTGTGCATGTGCCTCATTATAGTGTTCCTGCATGGGTGTGTGTTAATTTATGATGGGAGTCATCATCCACGGTTCCAGTGCATAGCCAGCATCCCCCACCAGCTGGCCATTTGGGATGTCCTCCCTGGCAAACAACTGATACAGCTGTGAGGCATGTCAGATGTGGGAGTTGTGATAGCTTCCAGGGCTGCCAGCACACACATCCATGATAATGCCCTAGGCATTGCAGATGATCTGGCAGTTGATGGAGGGGTATCCCTTGCAGTTTATGTAGTGCCTACCTTGCTCACCGGGTGGTGACTTGATGTGTATGTGTGTGCAGTCTATCGCACCCAGTACCTCCGGGTATTCTGCCACATGGTGGAAGAGACGCATATTGCTGGCCAACTGCTCCTGCATTCGGGGGAAGTATATGTGCTCATTGGCATGTTGCAACATGGCATTCAGGAAGTGGTGCAGTACCCTGGATGCTGATGCCTGTGAGATACCTATGATATCCCCAGCTGGTCTTTGAAAGGTACCTATAGCTAGTATTCTCAGGCTTACACATACCTTCGTATCCACTGGGATGGGTTTTCCTCTGTTTGTTCTGGCCCTGAGGCATGGCCGGCACAGCTCCACAAGTTGCTGTAGGATGCCCCTGTCCACCCTGTAATGCTCTACTATCTCCAGATCATGTAGCCCCTGGTAGGTTACCCTGGGTCTGAACACTCTCCTCCTCCTCTGGTGCCTGAGGTGGTCATGTGCATCATCCTCCACACCATCTTCAGTCTCCAACACATGCTGGGGGATCAAAGCTATGGCAGCCCCTAACATGTACATAATAAAAGTTCCCAGTCTGTATACACTACTGGTGTAGAGTGTATGGGAATACACAAATGTGTGTGAGCTGCTTTCCCACTTTATAGTATTATGCTATGGATGCTGCTGATGTAAGTGGGTGTGTATGAACTATTCCAGCTGCTGTGTGTCTTCATTATGGGTTTTGCAATGAGTACTGCAGGTATGGGGCCTTTACTGTGGAGATCTACTTGCCTGCCTTGATTAATCTGTTGCCCTTTAATTCACTTTTAGACCGTGATCCCCTCCCATTATCAGGCATACATCCACCTGCCATCTTTCTTGTTTTGCACTTTCCCTACCCAGTCAGGGCGAAATGTGCCTTGTAGCTGATATACTGCATATCGCCTTTGTTCTGCTTTGACACTTTTTCTTGGCAGTACATCCCCACCCTTTCCCTGTTCTGCAGGTAGCTGCTTGCAGCCTTGTTAGATGTTGTCAATGGCCCACTGTAGGTTCCTAGGTGTTAATTAGTCATTTGTACTTCAATTTCACTGCTGCAGCATTTCCTTATTTCTTTCCTATATCCTTAATGTTTCAGCTGCATTGTGAGACGCGCATACCCGTTTACTGGGTTTACGCACGTTTTCATCTCTGTTCATATGCATACTCGGTTACCTTGTGTACTCTCAGCTAAGCATAGCTATGGGCAATTCGACACACCCCTAAACTGCAGCTTTGCCTAGCTAGGGGCAGACTGGTTTAACAATGTTCCAATGTGCTTACAGCAATGGTGACACATCCCTCTCTTGATGTCATCTTTATCTCAAGGTCTCACCTCAGTGTTATAACACTATGCTGTGAGGTGCATTCCATTGACTATTATGAGAAAATCGTGATATGTGTTTCATTGCGTTTTTTTTCTATATTTTTATATATTCCTTGCGATCCCCTTTGCATACCGCTGCTCTGCGCTTCCACTTCGCGATAGTGTGACTATATATATTAAATGTTAATTTTATATTTTGTACTTTTTTTATGCCAATGGCTATATATTTAGCCATTGGCATCTATTAACATTATAATACATGTGTTTGGTCGGCTGTCATGACTCCAATTTTATGTTTGTAAAAATGTAAACCATTTTCTATGGTTTACATTTCTGCATGTTTACACTATGCTTGCACCACTTCCTGAATCACTGCATACCTTCATTTGCATGCTACACGGCTGCACATGGGGTAATTAGCATACAAGGCTCAGGAGTTGTGTGGGCGTAGCGTACGCAGGTAGTTCACATGGAAACAGCTCGTACCTGAATCGCTTGGTGGCCATATTTGTTGTTAGAACGCCGATGCTACGCCTGCACCTGGCACAAGCTTCATTAATCCCGGGGTGTATAAATTTAGACTGCAATGGGAGGGCAGCACAGACACTTTATTCTATATTACTGGATCAAGGTTTTTTAAATCAGCTTTTGTTATTTTGATATGATTGTCTGCTAAGTACATTTTGCACAATTACTTTACTATTGTATGGTTTTAAACTGGGCTTTGTAATAACTTTGTGATGAGTTTCATGCAGGCATATCTACTCCTCAGTGATAGGAAGTAAAATAATAATATTTTTTTCTCTTTTTTCTAGAAATTGTAAATATTATAAATAATGTATAGTCCTTTATATTATTCTCTTCATTTCTTGATGGAGGAGGGACTATTTAAAGACATTATTGCAGTAAGGCTACTAGTGCTGTGCTGCGGTGCTCTATAATAGCACTATGGCAATAGTGATTCAGAGATGTGCAAGCCTCACATGGTGTAAAAGCTCATTAAGTCATTTGCATGTATTTGAATTAACACTTAATTCAGGGGACACACATACACACATAAACACACACACACATGCATTCATCTGCATATTTCTTTCCTTCTACAGTGATAACAGATGTGTTGCTGCTAAAGGAATCAGTGGGTGTTCACTGTCAGACTAATGTGTTCACTTCTCATCACTCTGTTTCCACTATAGGATAATAGGGCTTGTTTTTGAATGCTCTGCCACTCTACTTTGATCCCTGTATATAGCTTCAGGGTGGAACACATGGCAAATTTACATTAGCCACATTCCTAGACTGCCATATTTACATGTATTATCCAGCAAGACTGATGAAATTCTGTTTTCTGAAGCCCTCGTAATATGTAATGTTATAGTGATCTTTGAATCACTTCCTCATAATATACTGTGCAGTCATATTAAAACAGAAGTTTGTGCACTCCTTTATGTATCTCCTATGTGTCATATTGAAATCTCTTTGTACAGCTTTTGTATACAGAAGTTCATAACCACAGTTATTTCATTGTTGATGCACTTACATTCAATGCATCCTCACATACACTTGTATGCCTTTAATTAATGTACGACTCATTTTTATTGTACTCTGACACAGGCTGAGCCTGAAAATGGTCTAGCTGGATTAGCACTCTATCTTGGGTGATGTACTGAAATAAACAAGCAGTCAAGCAAACAAGTAATCTGTATAACGTTTTGGCTAAGGTTAGAAGGTTGCCTGTTAAGCACATTTTTGCATTACTGACTCACTGTTAAATAGTTTAAAACTGGGGCTTTACCAACGTTTTTGTTCTGCCGCCAATTAGCTTTCCTCATTTTATAAGGCTGTCTGCTTTGCAGATGTTGAATACTTGTTCTACTGTTGTATGGTTCTGTGTCTAAAGAGTACATAGATCTATTTCAAACTGATGCTAAGTTAAAATAACAATTAGTACAAATTTTTATTTCCATTCTGTGGTTATACGTTTGTAATATGTAAGGTTTTAATATCAACATTTCCGTTATTTATATTATCTAAATTACTTTTAAACAGCTTCTTGGTTTATGCTTTTTCCTCTGGTACATTCCTCTCTCCCTACCATGTCCTTAATTGACATTAGATGCCCCATGGTGTGCATGCATGTTACAACATCTGTTAATACAGCAAGACAGTTTCTTCTTATTCCTGATGGAACTCATCTGCATATATTCCCCCATCTAGTTCTGTTGTTTGTTTTCTTGAACTTTTGTGTGTCATATTAAATTGCATATCCTGTACTGTTCATTTATTTGAAAACAAATAAAAAACAGACGCGAAACATCCCCACATGAAATGTGTTACTTGAAGCATTAGGAGGGGCAGAGCTGCTGTACATCTACCTTTCCCATATCTGCAAACTGTGCCATTTGTATACATTTTCAGTTTTATGAGATTAACATCATGGTTTATTTTTGATTTTTATGTATTAATCAATTTGCCACACTCTTTTGGTTATCTAAAACATATTATTCATTGTTTCATCTACATTATTGCATTTACCACTGGTTAATGTAACACTTAAGCCATCATAAGATTTGTTGATTTTACTCTACAGTTTCTCTTTCTCTCTTTTAACAAGGTATTGGTCCATTTTGATATCTGAATCCACATCTGAGTACTAACTGTGATTCTGTAAGGCAATACTTCTTCATCCAGTAAATCCATTGGATTAAACTTTGTCAATCATTAAACTGGTAAAGCTGGAAATTCTGAATATTTTCAGAATGACAGTATATTATAATCTCTTCCTTCCATATTCCTTATAATTTGGACACTTTCTAAGCTCCCACTGAAATTTCATTAATGTTACTACTGCTCATATGTGACTGAAGGCTTGTTTTTGTTTTCCATGTAGTGTGGCATCACTGCATTTGTAAGACTGCTATACAATATTTTGGGGGATTCACAGACTTATTATGTTTAGATAAGGATGGTGTTAGGGTTTGGTCTTCAACATGGGGATAAAACACATGTTTTGATCAGTGTAGATGATGTTACAGAAGGGCAAGCACCCTTTCAGTTTTCATTAAGTGACTGCTATACATTAGACAGGTGTTAATCTGTCTCATGGAGAAGATATTATAATATATCAAAACAAATGTAACCCGCGAACGTAGGATGTCACACCAGCAAAAACAAAGTAAATAATCCAAACAGCAACAGAAGCTGGTGTGAAACGGCCAAACACCAAAACTGACGTAGGATACACCAACTGTTTTTGTATAGTGAAAGGAAACCTTCCACTCGATCCACTCTTCAAAGAACAAAACTTCAAGGAACAAAACTTCCGAACGGAAATCACCACGCTAACTCTAGCAATGTGGAGCAATAAATCCTTTAATCACAGTGAGCGCTTTCGCCATGCGGCTTCTTCAGACTGTATTACATTGATAAAAACTCAAACAGTTATTTTTAAAACATATCCCATCCTCCCATTGGTTAAAAACGTCATAGCACATATACAATTAGCTAAAAATAAAATCAGTCAATCCCCTGCAGGACGCACTCATACAATACAGACTGCTTCATCACATACTGGAAGTATTCATGAATCAACAAAGTGTATGTCACTCCGTACAAACATTAATAATAATAAGAAGATAAATACAAAGAATGCAGAAGTTGAACATTCATAAAATGCATTTCATAGCCCCTCTAATAGAACCATAAGCATACATCGCTAGAAACAACTTAAAAACAATTTACTGGTCTACGTTGAAACACTTATCACATGAATAAAATACACTCACTGGTGTAAAATCATCAAATCTTGAGAGAAACAAATAAACCATGCTCCTTCTTCAACTTTCAGACCGCTACACTAATAAACAACGGGACCACGCTGCTCCTGAAAATGTCGTCACCATAAGCTTAAAGGGGACGGCGATCGAGTCAGACAGCTAGTACTCAAGCTCTGTAGTGGATAATTCCACATAAAACAGGGAAAAATACAGCTTACATTCAAAATCACTCTTTCTGCCGGAAAATGCAATCAGTAGATAAATAGTTAATATTCATAGTATATGCTGGATTTTTCACATCGGACAGGATGTATACATACATTAAAAATCACTACTCCTGTGAAAAACACCCTAAACAAGACGGACTACTCCAAAGACTGTGTATGAAAATAAAAATGATATTACAACAGAATTAAACAGAGCTCATATACTTTGAATACTCTGAGTAACAGTGTATATAAGGCATACAGGCGTTGACATCGCCTTAACTTACTATACCTCCGCACCTAGACCTAAGCATGTCATAGACCAAAACGGTCATGTTAAACTGGTAGTGATCTTCGTGAGATCACACCTAACAGTGCGGAAACTCTCTAGGGGTGCTATATCCCAGGATCTCAGTGCTGATTGGATGTATATATATATATATAGAGAGAGAGGGCGCTGGGCCACAGCTCTATGAGTGTGAGGGAAAAATGTCATACAAGTATAAAATGAAACAACAGGCAGATATGGGTTGAGCGTAATAATAAGAGAGGAAGACAAAAGAAAAAGGGGGGAGAAAAGAAAAAAGGGGGGGGAAAGGGGAAAGGGGCCCAAGGGAGAAAGGGCAAGGAGGGAGGGGGTATAGGATAAAAATGTGTGTGTGGTCCTAGCGCACAAGGATGAAAGACCAGGATGGCCTGAAGTCATCATACAACATGGGGTGAACTATGTATTCTGCTGTTTTGGTACATGTAGTTTCCTTTTCCTGAGGAAAGGCCTAACCTGTACTTTGTCATTCAGGCCTGGGTAAAACTCTGCCCTCAATCTTATGATCCATTTCATCTCATTCTCGAGGGTAAAATTGACAATATCCCCTCCTCTCTTATTCGGTATGATCTTCTGAATGACAAAAAATTTAAAAGAATGGCTGGTCCCTTTCTCTTTATGGTGTTTTGCCAAGGCATTCACCACTGAAGCTGTCCTAATATGGTATAGATGCTCCCTAATGCGTTCTCTAAGTGACCTATTGGTCTTACCCACATAGAACGCCTGACATGCCTCACAGGTTGCCAGGTACACAATATTGGAGCTTCCACATGATGTCTTAGTATGAAAACTAAAACTCTGCTTGGTGGTGGGATGAATAAAGCTCATTGTCTCATTAATAAACAGACACTGATTACATTTACCACATGGTGTTGTATTCGTTAACTGCATGTTAAGTCTCTCTGTACCTAAATTGTTCCTGGGTTTACACAATATCCTCTTTAAATTAGGTTGATTTTTATATGTAATACTCGGACATGACCCCACTATCTCTTTTATATCAGGGTCTAGCAACAGTAAATCCCAGTGTTTCCCCATGATTTGTTTCAGATCCATTGAATCTTTAGTGTAAAACATGGAAGCTCTGCTCTTATTTGGGTATGAAGGGCCATCCAGTGCTACAGCTGGTGAAGGCTCAGAAAAGTATGGTTTAGCCCTGGTGTTTCTAAGGCTTTCAACATTTACCGCAGTGCATTCAAAAGTACTTTCATTATAACCCCTTTTTACAAATCTTGCCTTTAAACCTTTTAGTTCGTCTACATACCCTTCATTAGTAGGATTCAACCTGGAGGCCCTCATTATCTGACCTTTCATTACATTATCGAACACATACTTAGGATGCATGCTATCTCTATGTAGAATAGTGTTCCTGAAACATAACTTCCTATGCACATTTGTATTAAGTAGCCCACTACTGAGTCTATTAATGCTCACATCCAAGTATGAGATGTGGTCTACTGAATAGTTTAGAGTAAACCTAAGAAATTCAGTTGAACTGTTCATACATTCAACAAAATCCAACAATGCCTCTCTGTCACCCCTCCAGATGAAAAAAAGGTCATCAACAAACCTATGGTAAAAACCAACATGTTCCTGAAACTGCCGTGTGTCAAAAAGGAAAGTCTCTTCCCAATGTGCCATGACAAGGTTGGCGTAGCTATTGGCACATGACGTGCCCATAGCTACGCCATCCTTCTGTAGGAAAATATCATCTCCGAACATAAAAATATTGTTGAATAAAACTGTTTCTAGAAATAAAGCAATAAGTTCTATTTTAACCAAAGTGAAATCAGAATGTTTTTTAAGGTATTCTTGTATATATTGTACACCTAAATCATTGGGGATTACAGTAAAAAGACTCACAACATCAAGTGTAACTAAGATGTAGTGGGCATCATCCTCTAATTGTTTCATATAGTCATATAAATCCAAAAGGAACTGCTTGCTATCTCTAAGTATAAACTTATTTTTATTAACCAATGGCCTAAGGTGATATTCAATGTAGATGGAGAAGGGTTCAGTCACCCAGCCTTGCCCGGCTACAATTGGCCTCATCGGAGGGTCAATGGCCGATTTGTGGACTTTAGGAAGTCCTTGTATAATAGGGATAAGGGGGTTATTTACTTTAAAATAATCAAATAATTCCTTCATAATACTATCAGAAGCTAATAGTTCATCGAGCATATAATAAATCTGTAGTGTCTTCTCTTTAACCACTTCCATCTCTATCTTTAGATATGAAGAAGTTTCTCCCAAAAGGATTCCCATTCTTCTATTATAATCCAATGAATCCATAAGGACAATTGGTCCCCCTTTATCTGCTGGTCTTACAACAAGGGTAGCATCGTATTTTAAGTCCTTAAGTGCTTGTCTATGATTAAAACTTAGATTCTGTTTGTACGTGACATTCCTTGTTTTCTCAAAATGGCCATAGATATCATTCTCTGTTATCTTAGAATATACATCCAACAGTGGATGTAACTGGGGGATGTATACACTATTGCTTCTAAACCTGCTGATTTCCTGTCTCTCAAGAGTGTCACCAAAATCAAGTTTCAGCTGAATATTCCTTACAAACATTTTAATATCAATGATGGAGTCAGCGACATTAGCCCTCCTAGTGGGTATGAAACTAAGACCCTTATTGAGAACATCTTTCTCATATTTGTTTAGTACTTTGCTGGACAGATTCACGATCAGCGAATCGTCTTCTCCCACATTCTTTTCAGGGTAGGCCCTTGTTGTTCCCCACCTGATCCTTTCCTCTTCTGTCTGCCCCTGCTCATAGATCTTGTCCTCCCTTGGTGTTGTTTCTGTGCTATAGGGAAAGGGGTATTGTTGTTACTCTGTATAACCTTCCTTCTAACCACTACCTCATCCGGTTTCCCCCCATTACTCATGGCAGTAGGGCCAGGTGGTGGTGGGATAACATGTGTATCCATTCCCACTATCACATTCTCCTTTTCCCCACCGGTTGTGGCGTTGTCAGAATTGTCCCTACCTTCATCTTCCTGAAACACAATTTCAGTGTACGAGACATTCCTCCTTGTGTTAATATCTGAACTGGTTGTACCATTAACTAACCTGTGGCTTGCCGGTCTATCCGAGCCACTTTCAAGACTAGGAACGTTCCCCTTCCTCGTTTGTATATTTGAATTTTGTATATAAACATTCCCTGATGTATGCATGTTACCAACATTGTTATTACTCACAGTTGGTTGGTCTCTGGGCCAAGTAAACACATTTGAGTTTTTAAAATCCCTAAGGTCCCTCATAATTTTATTCTTCTTTTGTTCAATTAACCGTCTTTCAAAAACCATAACATTATCTACAACCCTTTCTATTTTAGCATCAATATTGACATTAGCGTATTTCTTAATAATGGTATCATATAAAGCATTCACTTTCAATCTTAGGCTTTCTTCCTCCGGTAGATGAAATCTAATTAACAGTTTCATATAGTTATTGCTAAGCTCTATATTGAGCTGCTGCCATTGAAACAAAAGGTCCGGTATGGAGTCACCTGAAGTGGGCATTTTCAAAATACGTAGCCCACGAGGAATAATATGTTTGTCCAGACATGCTTCAAAGTATTGCCGTTGTACTTGTAGCTTTTTTAATTTAATTGTCTCAGTTTCCAAGGCTTGCAGTTCATCTGATAAACTTAAATAACTCTCATTATTATTCAAAGCATTCATAGAGCCTAAATCTGGTTCATACGAAAGTAGCAGGTTCTCCCCGCCAGTCACACAAGCTTGAAACCGTCCCAACCTATCGCTAGGTTGGACGGTTTGTGGTACATACGGTAACTCAATAGTCGAAGTAGCATTATCGGCCATATCCACAGTTCAGGAGTAAGAAAAAATCAAGAAAATAAATCAAATCAAGTGTTACCCCCGAACGTAGGATGTCACACCAGCAAAAACAAAGTAAATAATCCAAACAGCAACAGAAGCTTTGTTTATACTTGTATGACATTTTTCCCTCACACTCATAGAGCTGTGGCCCAGCGCCCTCTCTCTCTCTATATATATATATATACATCCAATCAGCACTGAGATCCTGGGATATAGCACCCCTAGAGAGTTTCCGCACTGTTAGGTGTGATCTCACGAAGATCACTACCAGTTTAACATGACCGTTTTGGTCTATGACATGCTTAGGTCTAGGTGCGGAGGTATAGTAAGTTAAGGCGATGTCAACGCCTGTATGCCTTATATACACTGTTACTCAGAGTATTCAAAGTATATGAGCTCTGTTTAATTCTGTTGTAATATCATTTTTATTTTCATACACAGTCTTTGGAGTAGTCCGTCTTGTTTAGGGTGTTT
This sequence comes from Protopterus annectens, assembly GCF_019279795.1. Taxonomy (NCBI): domain Eukaryota; kingdom Metazoa; phylum Chordata; order Ceratodontiformes; family Protopteridae; genus Protopterus; species Protopterus annectens. The sequence continues at coordinate 752,822,068 of NC_056731.1, forward strand.
TTTCACAGGAGTAGTGATTTTTAATGTATGTATACATCCTGTCCGATGTGAAAAATCCAGCATATACTATGAATATTAACTATTTATCTACTGATTGCATTTTCCGGCAGAAAGAGTGATTTTGAATGTAAGCTGTATGTTTCCCTGTTTTATGTGGAATTATCCACTACAGAGCTTGAGTACTAGCTGTCTGACTCCCGATCGTCGTCCCCTTTAAGCTTATGGTGACGACATTTTCAGGAGCAGCGTGGTCCCGTTGTTTATTAGTGTAGCGGTCTGAAAGTTGAAGAAGGAGCATAGTTTATTTGTTTCTCTCAAGATTTGATGATTTTACACCAGTGAGTGTATTTTATTCATGTGATAAGTGTTTCAACGTAGACCAGTAAATTGTTTTTAAGTTGTTTCACAACGATGTATGCTTATGGTTCTATTAGAGGGGCTATGAAATGCATTTTATGAATGTTCAACTTCTGCATTCTTTGTATTTATCTTATTATTATTATTAATGTTTGTACGGAATGACATACACTTTGTTGATTCATGAATACTTCCAGTATGTGATGAAGCAGTCTGTATTGTATGAGTGCGTCCTGCAGGGGATTGACTGATTTTATTTTTAGCTAATTGTATATGTGCTATGACGTTTTTAACCAATGGGAGGATGGGATATGTTTTAAAAATAACTGTTTGAGTTTTTATCAATGTAATACAGTCTGAAGAAGCCGCATGGCAAAAGCGCTCACTGTGATTAAAGGATTTATTGCTCCACATTGCTAGAGTTAGCGTGGTGATTTCCGTTCGGAAGTTTTGTTCCTTGAAGTTTTGTTCTTTGAAGAGTGGATCGAGTGGAAGGTTTCCTTTCACTATACAAAAACAGTTGGTGTATCCTACGTCAGTTTTGGTGTTTGGCCGTTTCACACCAGCTTCTGTTGCTGGTTGGGATATTATAATATATGTCAACTTTTTGTATAAATAGTTTCTGCTGTAAGTTAATGTTTTCTTTAATTTGAGAGGACAGATTAACATATTTATAGTTTAAAGAGCTGAACAAATCAAGAATCTTAGGGTGGTATTCACAGTACTGGCTTTTGGCTGATTATAGCGGTAATCCGAGAAGAATAGCATTACATAATTATGCAACTAAGGTCAGCAGAGGTCATTCATGCTGACTACAGAAACATGGAGACATTTTGATCAACATGTCTTCCTATGGCAAACGCATAAAGAACTTAAGGGGCAATCATTAAAGTGAAAGCTATTACATGGATAAGGCACCTTAGACATTGGCATATTACTACAATTCATAGGACCATGAACTTACATAACAGTACCATATTATCTGGGGATTAGTGGAGTTACACAGGAAATTAATTATGGAATCGTGGACTTTTTAAAATAAGAAAAAAAAATATGGGAAATTAGTATGAAACAGTTCAAAATGAAGTAAGATTACTGAGTTCACTTCAAGAAATGTTTTGTTTTGGAATGATTAGTGCACTTTGGTATCTTTTAGTGATTGTGCATTAGATCAGGAAATCATTACAGTAACAGTGGAAATGATTAGTATATTTTGGTATATTTTATTGATTGTGCATTTGATCGGGAAATCATTACAGCAGCGGTGGAAATGATTATTGCACTTTTGGCATGTTTTAGTAATTGTACATGTGATTGGGGATATCATTATAACAAATATTTTTACAACATCAGCAAGCCTCTAAGGACTGCAAAGTGGATAAAATAGCCACCGCAATGCATTTTATAATGGATGCGTGTACTGCATGGATATTTGACTATGAATCGCAAGAAATGCTTTACATCATTTGTCATTCTAGTTCATTTGCTTATAATAATTTGCACATTACAATAAATGGCCTGGATGAATCTCTGCCTAGCTATGCTCATTAACAGACAGAGTGGATTCCCTTAATGCATTTGTGCTATAACTTTGAATACTGGCCTTACATTAATTCTCAAGCAATTTTTTATCAATACATGTCTCTAATCTTGATCAGCTTTACCTTTCAACCCATTACTACTTTTTTTCGTTTGATAAGGAAGTGTGAAAAATATTATACATTTATGCAATGGCAAATGGAGTTATATACCATGTTACAAATTTTCCTTTACACTTTTGCTAAAAAGGCAAGTAGTATGCAATTTATTTTTCTTTCTTTCTTTTTTCTTTTTTACATTTATCAAAATTCACTACAGCTTTAGTAGAATGCATGCATTTTTCCTTGAAAGGGCAGTCTTCTCACATATCACCCCCTTTCTGCACTCAAGTGAGTTTTGATGACATATCCTCCAGAAATAAAACCTTTGGTAAAAGACACACTTTGTGTCACAGTCATCTTTCTTGCTTTGAAAGACACTCTGCATCTTTGGAAACAGGGTAGAACAATTATATCATTTTTACTTGGCATCTTTTTGTCCTAAATGTTAGCTTTGTCCTCTTTTTGAGTTTCCATTGGGTCTCTACATGTACATGGTACTCTAGCAGCTTTAAGGTGCTTTTTATGTCTTTTGTAATGCCTAAACAGTAGAAGCTGTGCATAAGTTTTTTTGTGCACTTTCTGTGCACATGGACTAAAACGAGGAGTAATTTGGTCTATAGTAGAATTACTTGATGATGGATACTTTGGACTACAAACTGCTGCATCATTTCTCCCTCTATCCCCTCTTTAAGAGTTCTTCTCTGTACAATATTTTTTTCCCAAAATAGTGTCTTTCCCTCCCTTGATAATCAGGAGTTTCCTTGTCTACCTCCCTCAGTTTTAATCCATGGAGTCTAAAATCTGTGTCTCCCTTAACACTCTCTTTTTATTCCTCCCTTCTCCTAATGAGAGTCCAGCACTGTTTGACAAATGAGTCTTGGGTTTAGACTCACTGCTATCAAACAATCCTTCCAGAGTAAGTCCTCTGCTCTTTGACAGTAATGGCTCTGCTTCTGAAGTAGCCATATTACTGACCTTTAATGGATAATACAACAATGGCTGAGTCTCTTCCCTTCCATCATTCACATGTGATTGTCTCCACACCTTTCTGAGTGCAGCTGCATATATACAGGGTACTATGTTAATTATCACCTCTTAGACCATCTGCTTGGATATCATCAAATACTACCACCTGTTCGTCTCTTTGTCCCATCTTCCCAGTCCATACAAACCCTGGCCAATGACACCTGAAAAGCTGACCCTAAACTGAGTAGGCTGCCTTGGCAGGTAATGTTTCTGTCTGACAACTGCAGGCTTAACTATACTCATATTTCATGCAATTTCCCTTTTAGCAATGATGTCTTTGCTCTCTGACTGCCCCATCCGTTTACACTGGAAGCATTTTATTCTAAGATTGTACTTGAGCCAATAAACATTCATTTTTACAAACAGAAAAGCTTTCAAAAAATAAAAATAAAATATTTACTAACAAAAGAAGCAAGTATAAATCCAACTATTAAACTGAAAAAGCAGAACATGCCACACCAAGCATGGAAACAATCACAAAATCAACAAACTGAATAACAGGTATGGGGTTACAGAATTATGTATGATATTGTATGGGAAAATGCTTATGATTACTTGGCAGGGAAGTGTTTGCTATCTAGTTATGGTGGGTTTTACATGTTGCAGTCTGTTATACAAACATAATGATCATATCTGTGCCTCATATGCATTTGTTTGCAATACTGCACTGAGGCCTCCCTTTATAAATACATATCTTGTAAAACCGTGACATATTTCTCACTCTTGCTTATAGTAATGCACTGAATGTAATGTAGTGTATCAGTTACTATACTGTATTATTTCTTTATATACAGTATTAAAATAGACAGAATACTACTGACTAATTTCTAGGTTCATAGGTAAGTACTAGGCTATTGGCCCTAGGGCCTATACAAGCCCAGCCAAAAACGTACCCTGGCTTTCGCCACCCAAGAAAATTATTTTATTTATGCTTACCAGCATCTTCACCCAGCCTTGCTGTCTTTAATTCCCACTGCCTCCTGTTATAGGAGATTTCTTGTTCGGCTATAAAGAGAAGAAATAAGACAATTGTTTACCTGTATTTCACCTTGTTTCCCTAACATTAGCTATATGTCTAGTGGTTATTGGCAAGGCATTGCATTCACTGTAGTGCTTGCTTAGTATACATTTGTTAAAATATTCATTGTTATCTGAATTCTCATACTTTGCCAATTTTCCCTTTACTGCACTTTTGATTGATTTTTAAAAAATATTATGCTTTGCATGTAACAGTCTGTGAAATGTGTTCAGCCAGAAGGTGTGCCCACAGAGAAAAATGTAGCAAAGCATGAACATTTTCATTTTTTATCTGTACCAAAATGTATGTTTTGATAGTTTTCTTCCTTAAGAACTATAAGCATATAAGGAAGTGATTTAAATGTATACAGATGTAGTAACATTATTCATTTCTCAGTAAAGTATATGCTGGACATTCACTTGGCACAACAACCCCCACCCTCCTCCCCGGCCTCCACTATGACTGCAGTGGGGTGTCTGACTGGGTTCAGCCATCTTGAAAGTGCAGTTAATAATGTGTACCAGATGACTATCTCATACAATTATTATACTAATAAATGATTTAATGGCCTACATAAGCTGTCTGCATGTAATCTAAGTACTACCTAAGGCAATGCAATACTAAATGAAAATATTTGGCAATGCAAACTTTTTTGTACTTTCTGTATAAATACATGTACCAGCAGTTGTAAATATGCTCATGCAGATGTATATCCTTAATTTACATACATATATATGGAGATTATTATTTTACTAATACATATGTTACATTTGTATTCATACAGACAATTATGTTAGCACATAACCATTCCATATATTTGTATTGAGATGCGGTTTTGTGCACATATATATGTTTATTCATACTTTTACATTATTATAATAACAGTACAGTACATTTTTGCAGGTACTCATATTTCTTCTAGCAAATGCCTTCAATTATATGACCTTCTTATAGTTTATTTTTTTAAATCTATGTTAAATATGACCCCCCCCTCCAAAAAATGAATATTTACTACACAACTCTGGCCTTCTAGTTGCTATCTGGTTATCCCACTCAGCCAGCTGGTTGGCCCTGTTCTTCTTTTGGTCATTGTATTTGTGGTGGCAATGTTGACTGGAAGCAGTGATCCCTGTCAGAGATCATGATGTTCACTCAACTCCTTCTAGATGTCAGTCTTTTCTCTCTCATTTTCTCTTGTGCATGCCTGTATCTAATTCAGATATAACACCATAAGAAGGTGGACCATTATCAGGTCTTCTTGTCTGACCAGCTTGGAGCATGGCCTCATGACTTCACAGGTGCTGCCATCATCTGAAGTGCAGAACCAGAAAGACAAATGTCTGAGCAGAGCTGTGGATTACAGGTTCAGAACCACTCCCTCTGGTGTATGTCAGCACCTTAACTAAATCTAGATAAACAGCAGGGGCATTACACCAGGAACTGTTATTATTGGCAAGTTTGATTTAACCAGAAATGTTTTGTCGCATACATGTTTTTTTAATAGGAAATTAGCTGTGTTTCATTTGTATGATGCGTAAAAACAGTATGCAATCATGATATTTCTCTGTATTACTTATAAGTGCTACTGCTGCTGTGCATTGCCTTAGTTAACTTTTTTGAAAGATTATACCTGAATGACATTTATTGCTGCAGTACAGCAGCAGTAATTCTTTTTTTTGGAGGGCCAGGATTTGCAGAAATACACATTCCTACATGTGTGACTACCAACTTTTATTAAGTGTTAAGGAGCCTGAGGTGAGAAGGTGTCAGATGATGTTAGACGGAAAAAGATGACACTTTGTAGCTGTGAAAACTGTCATACATATGACTCCATTTTGTTTTTCCTAAATATATTTAGTTTGAGTATTTCTGAGGCTGTCCTTGTGTTTCCTTGGGATGCTGGGGACTGCTGAGGACTGCTGCAGGCTGTCATTTTCCACAGTGCCTTCATGTGAGCTTGAGGCTGTGTTCATAAGCAGCTGAGAAAAACTTATGTGAATAAGTGCTTTACATGTTCGCATATTAGAGTGGTTCATAGAGCTAACTGTATAAGGGCTTAATTTGCCTACAAATGTGTAAATGGACTTGAATTTACATGAAAAAGTTTAACACCCAAATATTAACTTGCTCAAGTTAGGAAGCAAATGACTTAGGAAACTGCAAACATCAAATTAAAAAAGCAATAATAAAATTTTGAAATGTAATAAGAAACACTTCAAAATGATGTAATTAGTATGTTACATTGAAATGTTTATTTTACTGCTATGATGGGCATATTATCATGGATTTAGTGAATAGTGTAAAGTTGTCATTTGTAAGTGGAAAATAATTACAGCAGCAGCAGTGAGAAATGAATAGTGCTGACTGAGACAGTCATTTCATTTTGTATCATTTACTCCAGGATTTAATAAATCCACATACATGGCCACGGTTCCCCCTCAGCAGAGCACCATGCAAATTAATGATGGCATGCTCCCAAGGGAGAGCATAGGAACAAGGATATTGAATTGGTGCAGGAAGAAGTTTAGAGGCTACCCATGGTTGGGGATACAGGGTGAGGATCCCTGTACTGCTCCCTGCTACTGTTGAAATGCTGTGAATTGTTTCAAATGTGTAATATTTTATTTTTATGATTTTTTTTCCTTTCTGTATGTTTGCATGGCATGGAGTGGAGCATAGCAATGCCAAGCTGTGCTCACGTATAGACAGCTGATACCTGAAACTGGATGTCATTAATTATTATAATTACATTTTTTTTTTTGTAATTGCTGTTTGTGCGGTGCGGTTCAGAGCACCGCAGAGCTGAGTAGCACTCACATACATAGCCAATGGCTGCCAGACATCTAAAAATAGAAACCAGATGCAATTAATTAATTCTGGGTCTATTTAAGTGTGTTTGCGTGATGTGTAGTGGTGCTAAGCAATGCTAACAGATAGCCCAGTAGTATATGTGAAGGTATACTAGTTTTCATAATATCTAAGTAGCTAACTGGGTAGAGTTACAGCCTAATGCTTAGTAGGTCCTGGGTTCCAGTTTATAGTGATAAGATGTCTGTAATTTAATTTATTATATGTTTAATTTTAAAAACAAATTTGTAAAATATGGCACTCCTGCACTGTGCTGAGCACGGCTTAAACATGCTAATGGCTGCTACTGTTTGTGCAGTGCTATGCTTAGCTAAAACATCAGTTGTGTGAGTTTTCATGCTGCTTGGCTCTGCTTAGCTAGTTTGTGCGCTGCTAAGTGATGCAGTGCTTTTTTGAATGTTGCTCAATGATGGGTAAGGGTGGGAAAACAGCCTATATTATGCACAATAGGTGGGAATTCTGCTCCATTCTTTGGAGTCTAATCGACTGTTGATATGGCAGGTGGTGCTAGTGAAAGTACGCACTTTCAGGAACAGAGATGGGGCGTTCAGGAGTCCAGGGTCTTTGTTGGGCTCCTGGTAAAACATTATAAACCCAGGCTGCTACAGGGAGGTTTCCAGGGCTCGGAATGCAAGGCAGAGGCCTAGGACTGGTTGGCCAGGGAACGTACCAGTGCTACTGGTATCCCCCACACTGGTGAGCAATGTTGTCACCATTATGATGACCTGAAGAGGAGAAAGAGGGAAATATTGGACACCTGGGTCCAAGAAGCATGAAGAAGGAATGCCCCACAAATATGTAAGTATGTTTTTCACTGTTTTATCAAACTACAAACTGAATGTCTGCAAAACTGGTATGCATAATGGTGTGCTTCTTTTCTAACAGCTGCAGCTGAGAGGGCTTGCAATGTTGAGTTCCATGCCAGGCGCCTGGTGAGATTGCACTGTGAGTGTGGTGAGTACAGATTTATTATGCTAACTGTAGTGCAATAAGCAAGAAAGAGTAAAGCATTTACTGCAATAATGTATACACAATAAAAACTGTAGTACAATAAACGGGCAAGTAGAACAGTGCAATAAATGGGCAACCCGAGCTATAGTGCAATAAAATACCAAAGCAGTAATCAAAATGGTGTACACCAGGATTGTGTTGTCATGACCATTGCAGTAGAGCTGTATGCATTCCTTGTCTATGGTGAGGTTGCTGCAGTCAAGTGTAACACTGTCTCCAGGCCAATATCAGTCATATAATGTTCTCTGTTTCTCCTACTCCAGGTAATAAAGGTATATGGATGAGGTAGCCCACTCTTTGGGCAGATATTGTGTGTGGACTTCACAGACATTTATCAGAAATGCCAATAAAGAGTTAAGCAGCATTGCTGATTCCTAAAGAAATCTGTTTTAATAACGTAATAAAGTAATAAACATCTGTATTCCATGCATGTGTATTCTACTGTCATTGCAGTCAAGTATAACAGTGTAATACTTCTAGAATGCAAAACGTATTCAGTCACATAATGCTCTCATTTCCTTCTTCTCCAGGAAGAAAAGGTATTTGATTGAGGTAGCCCATGTTATGAGCAGATATGATTGCACTTACATTTCACAGACACTTATCATAAATATCAATAACATGTTAAGCAGCATTGTTGATTCCTAAATAAATATGTCGACATATTTCCAGCATGACTGTGTTCCTTGCATGTCTGTACTAAGTTGCTGTAGTTGATTATTACATTTTTTGCAGCTGTCCCCTGCAGTCACAGCTATTGGGTTCTATTCCCATGCCTACCAAGTAAGGCATGACAGATGTCTAATTTATGTACTGTATACAAACATGCATCTCAAATGTCTTTATTTTGCATAATGTAATTAAAACTACCTAATTCATCTGTCACAGGATTACCAGAAAAATGATTACCTGGAATGCAATGTATTACTAAATCCACTTACAGAACACCTTGGAAGTTACAGAAGTCCACATTATGTGAAAGTGTTCTGTGCAGTGGTGTACCTGCATTTGTTATTGCTTGGCCCATACTGACCTATGCTAACAGTTTGAGAGGTATGTGTGTTCTTTATCGGCTATAGGAGAATTGTAGTCACTGTACTCAAAACTGACAGTACATGCCTGTAGAGTATTTATTATCAGTGTTTTCAGGGATATTGTCTGCATTGTCAGTAATGGAATGTCTCTCACTCTCTCCACACCCCTTATCTTCATTTATTTATTATTGTTATTATTATGATTTAATAATAACATATTTTGATAACCTAACTATATTTTGGTAAAATGTGATTTATTATTGTTATGTGTTATTATAATTCAATATTAACATATTTTGTTAAACTAACTGTTTTGTCGGCCTTATGGTTTACTTCACATTAGCATACTTTTAACATTCTGACTGTTATGTTACTTAATGTTGTGTTACACATAATATAAATTAATATGCGTTTGGATTGATAAATGATGTTCAATTTTGTTAATACTTACAATGGTTTGGTTATTACTATCATTAATTTATTGCTACCCCTCATTTACCACAGCACATCAAGGTAGGCCAGTTCCAACTGATCTGCCTACCTTGCCGCATCCAGCCATGGCGACGGGTCCCAGCACATCTGGGACCCAGACCGGTGGTGCCCCTCTGCTGCCCCTGCACTACATACAGTGTTGGATAGTACCACCTCACATGATGGAGATGGGCCCTTCTCTGGGAGTGTTGGTGGAGAGTGTATTGTTGCCCAGGATGAGCTGCTGGTTTTGGTATGCTGGATAGTCTACTGTGGTTTTGATTGCTGCCTGCATCAGACTGAGGATGTGCTGGTCAACCTGTTGGGGCAGCCTCACCTCGGTGCCCAGCATCCACCACTGCCACCCCCAGGGCAGTGATGGAGCAGTGCACACAGTCCCATGAGTGGGGATGTGAGTCATGTTGCTGCCTTGTGGAGGCACATGGGACTTAGGTTCTACAACACCCTCACTATCCAAGGTATTCACCCCCTCATGAGTCATACACCATCCCTGTCTGCTGCCTTGTTTGTCTTGCCTGTCTGTGAATGCATCCTAACCTACCCAACTTACCTCACCACACATACCTATGTCCCTATCCCAATATTCCACTGTCACCTTAAATAAAATGGACTCCTGTCCCAAAAAAATATATCATCCCCTACAAAGCACTCCATTTCTCACACATGTCCAGTGGACAAATGTAATTTGATCAGATTGGCTTGACAATGTAGTTACATTATCCTCACCCCTCTCTCTGGGTTTGAGAGTTCAAAATCATGTACAAATTCTGTCAAAGTGCACAATTGTTGCTGTACAAGAAATGGATAGCTATGGTTCTTTCCTTCACCCTTCCTGCACATCCCTACCTGCCTTTCACTATGTTTTCCCCCTGCTTGCATGCCATTTCACCACTTTATCTCCTGATTTTTCTTTTCTTTATATTTTTTAACACGATGCTGCGAGATGCACCATGACATACAGCTTCGCTAAGCAGAGCTAAATAGAGCTATATTGGCTATATGTGATTGTAATATTGTAATACACGGTTAGTAAATAAACACCTGTCCCAAATTCCGAACCCAAGACCATTGCACTTGCAGACCACTCCATTAACCTGCCATGCCACACAACTCTTAATTAAAACAGGTGGTTTAAATATAACAGAATAATTACCTTTTATAGTCATTAAGTGTGTTTCAGCGGAGCTGCATGCTGCGCCGTGTCACACAAACCTGATTAAAAAATAATGAAAATAATGGGAGTGTACCTTGGACTCTGGTGCAATAGTACACTAGTATAAAGCCACAAACATAATAATGGATGTAAGTGAGGCCTGTGATAGCAGGTAAATGTGCACTTTTATCAGCAACATGTAGAAAGACACCTGCTAAGGCATTAATGGCAAAATACATATTCAACTGACACCCTGGTGCAGAAATACATCCATATAAAGCCATGCACATACTGTTGGATATAGAATAATATTTGTCACAGCCTGTGTGTGTGCATATATCTTGCAAATACACCTGTTGTAGCAGTGACTCAGTATCTCAGTCTGTTAAATGCCTTGCAAACAGTACATTTTGCCACACACAGCCACACACAGTCCTGGATTCAAATCCAGTGGTGTTTAGCAGTGCAATTATAGTATTATTATATTTATCCCCCATGTTGCTCAAGGACACAATAAACATGTGACCTAATGCTCTGTTAGTGATACTATTGCCTAACATACTTAGCTTAAATACATGCCTTAGTTGTACTCAGGGTTGCCAGATTTCCGGCAACCCAGGTAGGGACAAAAAAAAAATAGAAGGTCTCTCACGAAGTGAAGACCAAAAAAAAGGTCTTTAATGCGGAACTAAAGAACTGAGCTAGCTCACTCTGCCTGCAATAAACACTGAGCTTCGTGTTTAATGCATTGCAGTTCGCATTAAACACGAGAACTCGTGTTTAGCGCTTTTGATTGGCCGTATACCGGCATATGGGCCAATCAATCGCTAAACTTTCGAGAGCTAAATTTTTGCGGAACACAAGAAGCTCCGTGTTTAGCATTTTGATTGGCCCGTATGCCAGGTATACGGGTCAATCAAAAAAAAAAACAAAACAAAGTGGAGGCTGGCCTTTAAACCGGCGGACTCGGTATCAGGCTACTGATCTCGGGACAGTCCCGCCCAAATAGGGACGTCTGGCAACCCTGGTTGTACTAGAAAGGGTAGCCTCACTCTGGCTCTGCTTCTACAACATGGCTGAAACACCTACCACAGTTACTCCTACAGCTTGTTGTCCTCCAAGGTGTTCACACTCTCTGCCTATGCCTATTACCTACAGCGGCAGCAGCTGCAGCCTGTAGCACACCCAGCTCTATGTAAAAGCTGCTGACACAGACCTACCCTCTGCAATGAAGTAGTCTCCTCACTCCAGTAATAATCAGCACAACATAGAAAGGGCCCTTAATCTACATGAAGGCCTAATATATTGTAATGTGGAAATCACCTGTTGATGAGATGTATGTTAAAAAGGCAAGCAGCCGGATATCAGAAACCAATCTGTATGAGACTTTCCTGACACAGAACACACGTATGCAAAATATTAACTATCAGCACATATCAGCAGAGGAGTATTGCACTCCATCAGGTATGAAACCATTTTGTTTACATCAGGGTGCAGATGTGTGACTATACTTAAGGGGAATAGGGATCACAGCAATAAGCCATTCTTAGAACTGTGATAATGACATGTCAATGATCTCCAGAGTTGTTACACATGCAAAGGATGTGCAATACTTCAAAGGTGGAATGTATAATGTCAGTGTGGCACACCAAGCTCTTGGTACTCCTCCTTTATAGTGGTTGTAATAATGCACTGATATTTGTTTGGCATAGTTGTTTTCACATATTATCAGGGGGGTTGGCCCTTGGGGACTCACTACAATAGACTGCAGTGGGGTCTGTATGATCGTACAGCAGTATCCGTCATGGCACACATGGGAATACCTGACTATCCTTAGTATTCTAATTGTATCCACAATCCACACACATAATATGTTTGCACACAGTGGAATATGACACGTGTGCTCAGGCAGTGGATATTGGCAGCCATTCTGTCTTTGCTGTTTCTCTACATAGTGTACTTCCATGTATGTGCACCTGACAGGTGTTCCCATTTTGCTGTCTTTCAGAAAACATGTATGCATGATGCTGTTCAGCTTTCACAGATGCAAAGAAGGAGTTGATCCTAGAAGGGCTCCATCAGCACCATGAAGTCCTACTGTCCAGGAGTAGGCACAACAGGAAGCAGAGGGAGGCATTGTGTGCTAACCTTGTCCATGATGTCAATGCCACAGGTCATCATAACAGGATATATGAGCAGGTGCGACACCATGCAATGGACATGATCAATGCAGCATGCAGAAGAGCAGCAGATGTAGCCAGGGATCATGGCACCACTAGTGGAAGACCTGCAGCAGAACAACCACTTTCAGCAACAGAGGAATTCCTGGGAAATCTAGGCACACATGACAGCTCCCAGGCATCCACCACACCCTATATCATTGATGCAGGTGCCACAGTTTCCATGACAGAGGAGTATGCAGGTAAGCTCAGGTTGATCAGCACTGCAATACTGTAGAATTCAGTGAGTCAGGGTGTACATCTTCTTATGTGGGTGTCAGGTCTGTCTCTTTTGGGGGGAGGGTTGAACCGCAGTTTGACTGTCATGTCAGATTTTGACCACTATAACAATTAACAAAGTAACTACTGTAAATGTGAGGTATATGGATGTATTACCATATGGTAATGGAACATGTGGCACTGACATTACCTGTCCCTCAACTTTTCAAAGGTCCATCAGGTATTGCACAATCACGCAGTCCTGCTCCTGGTAAGCATGACACTGTTTTCTTATTGATGTATGTTTATAGCATTCTAATCCCTAGACTGTCATCCCAGGCCTGCTGCCTGCATTGCTGTACTGTTGGCGTGATTGCCAAATGCACACATACTGTCTGACTGCACACATGTTAGACTCATACCTATGCCTTGTAGGTGTATCCAAACTGATAGATGTGACAGTATTGTCAGGACAGTATATAGTGTCATAAGTGTCAACTGTGCAGATTCTACACTAATGTCAACAGTGTACCTCACTGTTGCTGATGAGATTGCAGTGTAATGAGAGTTTATTTACATGTAACTACAACTGTTAGTGGGAAGAGTACTTTCCTCAAATCCTACTATATGAGGTTGGGATTTTAACAGGTCTGTCATAGTGACAACAGTGTATAGAGCCTTGCATATATCACAGCATAGTACTGCAGAGCAGGTAGTAATGTACTGCTTTTTCCTTTCTTATCACAGGTGACCGGGGGGGTGGTCTCTGTCCCCTACACAACCTGATATCATTGTCTCCTCAGACTCTAATGATGATGGTGGCCAAAGTGTGGCACAGGTGGGGGTTTCAGGGGTTAAATCTGTCCCAGAGGGTGAATTCCCTCTTCTGCCCCCATTGTCACAGCACACAGTCAGTATGCCCACACATACCCATTCCCTGGAGGCCACAGATATTGGAGAGTCACAAGGTGGAGGCATTGAACAGGAAAGTGTGGCAACTATGGCTCCAGCGAGTGTTGACACTGGCCATAGCCAGAGAGCTGGAGAGGTCCTACACAGGCAGTTTGACAGGGGTGCTTGTAGGAGGCATGGTGTCTGTCCACCACCTGTTGCAGGTACATCATGGGTCACTCAGCATATTTTTCCGGCCATCATGGAGGCACATGTTCTGAATGCAACATCAGACATATGCTTAGGGTTATGGATGCAGTACAGTCTGAAATCACTGACTGCCTCCACTGCATTGGGGACACCGTGGATTGGTTGACTGATGCAGTGGACAGAAGGTGGGCTGAGACAGTGTCTGTCTTGTACTGCACATTGTCTTTGCTGGAAAGTGTGGTTGGAGTTGAGCATCAGACTTGTGGATGTAGGTCAGCAACCCCATCTGCTGAGAGACCATATGGCCATGCACAATCACTCTTCCATAGTGGCAGTACATCCAGTGCTACAGATGGAAGTGTGCTGTCCACACCATGATGTGGCAGGCCATGGGCTTGGGGTCCTAAGCATTTCTGTGGGGGACACGATCCCAGCAGACAGCAGTCACTGCCAGATACTAGCACCACTTCTGACCTTGGGCATGGAGGTGCCAGTGCAACTCTTGACAGAGCCAGTTCCTCTTTTGGGGACAGAGGCAGTGAACTGTCAACTCTACCATGTATGGTCTAAAGCTGTCCAACATATACACATGTAGGGCTAGCACTGAGCTTGAATGTGTACACGCACACACTCACACACCACTGTCAGTTGCAGGTCACCTACAGACATATGATTCCTTTCCATGGTCCGTCTTACCTGCTTCTCTTCCTGACTCATACACATGCTGTCAACTGTTTGGGTCAGCCTAGGACTCCTGCACCCCCACATAACACCCTGTCCAAGTAATGATATGTGTACCACATCCCTGTCATCCTTGCCATCGATGCAGGTAAATTAAGCTATGTGTCTGATGCACAAGGTTACTATATTTGTTATCATTTACTTGGGTAATGCAGTGTTGTTTTGCCATGTCACTTGTAGTGGTTAACAACAGATACTGTATCCTAACATTTGTCATGAGTATGCCACATACTTTTGTGTACCTTATATTGTATGATGTTGCATGGCTGTATAGTTACATGATGACAGCTGTGTCACGGACCTGTTTCTGTTTCTGTTCCAGGAGTCTGTTGGGATAATCTATGAATACACAGTGGCAATAAAGCAGCACAAGATGGCATGTCAGCACAGCAGACGTATGTCTTCAGCAAGGTAAAGCACAATAAGTGCATGGCTCCATAGGTTCATATGTATATAACAAGAACAAAGGCAGCATTTAGCATAGTCATACATTCCTAATCTGTGAACAGGTCTGCTAGCCTTATTAAGTGTCACCAGGGTTTTGGGAACTCAGACATCTGCAAGTTGTGGTGATGAAGATGACCCAGCTACAAATATCCTGTGTCCAGTACAGACAGCTTCCTGACACCAGTTATGATTGTCGTGTTCTGCATCACATTTTGTAACCTGCACATGATGTGTGTCACAGCAGATGTGTGCTTCACATGTATCGGGGGGCCTGTTTCATGTAGGGTGTACTGTCTGTGTTACATACCCGTCTCTCCAGTATATACTGTGTGCACCACAGTGATGCTGTAGGTAAGTAGAAGAGGTGAGACATGTGTTGGTCCAGCCATGGATATGCGGGAGGTACACTCTGGTATCTGACACCTCCCTGTACAGTGCCATACACATCCCCTCCAAAGCATGTAGAAGGCAGACTACACAAGTACGGTCATGACACAGACTCCATAGGACATGTTATCTACACTGTGTATTGGTGTACCCTGGAACTTGAGTGGCTGTTACAGTTGTACGTTATGCCTGTGTAGTGACACAGCAAGGATGCCATTGCATATGATGATAGATGTGATGATTGCCACAATCTGTATAGCAGTAAAAGTCTGGAATTTACCTCCCAAACCTGTTAGCTTAGGTTGTACAACAGTGAATGCATCCCCACATCTTACTAATCGGTGAAAGTCAAAGGCTACATTACTCTCTGTGCCCAAAACTGCATGTGTAATGGCTCAACTGGGTGTGGTGTGCGGACACTACAATATTTTGTAGGGATGGATGATTTCCCATAGGATAGTATTGTGCAGTCAGTATTTAGTCTTTCTCAGTGGCTCAGAAAACAACTGACTGTGTCTTAGGCCATCCTGGATAACTTTTGGTTCTGTGTGGGATTCTGTGACAGCTCTTAATATGTAATCACCTGCTAATGTACTCAGTCAGAGGTCACTGACAGTGGCTGTAACTGCAGAGAGGGAATAGGTAGACAGGGTACATCAATAATGGAGGATGGTGAACTCCACTGGTGACTGGTGTCATTGCAATTTAGGTCTCCCAATGCTATCTTCCCAGGGTATGGCTGTCAGACACTTCCCTATCCACCAGCTGACATAACACTCTGTACATGACATACACAGTTTCCAGCAATGCCCGCTGGCCTAATATTGTCATACATCTTGTCAGGCCATGGATGGTGGAGTGAGACATATGTCCGACATCCATTACATAGTGTAACAGTCAAAGGGCTCTGCTGGTTACAGTTGGTTGGCATGATCTGACCTTGAGCAAATGTAACAGTGTTTGGTCCAGTGTCAGTAGGTGCATAACAGTGTTAGTGCTCATATCCATGCTAACGCCTATCATGGCATTTCAGATGACATGATTCAGAGATCTGGGGACACCGCTTGGCACTACTTGCTAGTTGTCCTCTGTGCAAGTAAGTATTGCAGTCACTTCCAGCACACTGAAAGAAGAGAGTCATGCAACATGTCCGTACAGAGCACAAAAACACGTTAGGAAAGTGTAATATGTACACACTGTGTTGCTTAGTCATGCTGCAGCTCACTTGCCCAAAGGATGGTCCAGGTGTTTACCTACAATGCCCTGCAGCAGTGCTGTGACATCACCACATGGGGAACCAATGTATTGCATCATGTGTTTACTAATATGGGTGACCAGTATAACCCCCCCTCCATGTGAGGTCCTCCTTTGTGGGATCTGGCAGCACGTACCCCCCCAAGCAAACAATGCAGACATATATGTTAAGAAAGCTATTTAGTACCTTCTGTGGGATGGTTGACATAGCATGACTGCACTTCCCACTTCAGATGGGACAGGCAAGTATGCAGAGCTCTACACCCCTGCATTATGTCAGGGCATTACAACTGCATGAACTCAGCTTTACATGACAGGGGGGACACAGGCTCATCATGGCTCAGCAAACCTGATTGGTGGACAACTGCCATTAGCAGGCTGTACAATAACAGTGCTGTGTGACAGTTGGGATGAGGGTGTCCCCCTAACATGGAGGCACTACCTCCTCAGCTAAAAGAAGCAGATAGTGTTGTTGTAAAGTTGTGTAGACTTGGTAAGTGACAAAAGTAGCCACCCAAACAAAGCAGAACCACAAGGCACAGTGTAGTTACATGTGTGACCTCAAAGGACAGCCCAGATTGTCGGTGACCTCATACATAATGATGCCACATATGATGGGTCTGTACTCATACCTAACCTGTACTCACACTGTCTGCATCAGCTACACTCCCTTGTCCCCACCACATGTGACACATGATATTCCTACAACCTGTCCCATAATATCCATATTTATAGAGCAGTTTGTATCTGGCCTTTCATTGGAAGATACACAGCATCTATTGCACATGCTAAAATTCCAGGCTGCATCCCACATGTAATCTGACAAGGATTACTAACATCATTGGGAAACCCTTGCAATCATACTGACACCACTGGCTACATGCCAGCTGAGTGGACAATGGCAACTGTGATACCCTTGGACAGAAGTGGCGCATCCACTGACCGACATAACTATACACCTCTTTGTCTAAGTATCCATATATGTATGTCTGTAGGGGCAAGCATCATGGAGCTGATCAGCACAGATATATGTGATCTACACACAGTTGACCATACACAGTTTTGATGTGCAACAGGGGAAGCAGGACTGTAAGAAGTGGTGGACATTTCCAAGACAGTCAGCAAGGACCTGGATGAAGGTACATCAGGGCGTACAACCCCCTAGAGTGAGCCAAGCCATCTGATTATATCCCCACTCAGGCAACATTTACAAAGCACTCACTTAGGCATCCATGATATCGTCATTGTAGGGGTCACTAAGCCGCCCATGATGACACACATATGCAACATAGGGACATCTGCCTGCAATAGCTGATCTGTAAGCAGCAGTGCACAACAGGGTGCAGTCCTGGTCCCCTACTGCTTGAAATCCATTTAACCACAATACACATGACTACTGACTGACTGTGGCTAGCGATGCTGGCTGATGTCTGCAAATTGTGAGCTGTTATAGAGTCTCTGTGGTATGTCACTATCCTGCAAGAGGGTATTGTGAACACATGCCTGTTGACATACTAATGGCCATAAACTCCATGCAAATATATATATGTAATATCATTTCCATCTCATCTCTTCATTTTTAGTTAAAAGATTTATATTCCCACCCTGCAATGGTCTATAAATTACTTTTAAAATCATAAACTTAAAACTATGTTGATCACCTTTATCTATAATGGGTTTACTAAGTGCATTTTTAACTACTCTGTATCTAATATCACTGAGATGACAGGCTATACGCTCTTTAAATTTCCTGTTTGTCATACCCACATAAAAAGCATCACAGATTTCACACACAGCTAAATATATTAAATTGCTTGTGTTGCAATTCTCATATGCATGTAAAACAAACTCTCTACCTGTCATGGGATGTGTAATGGAATTCTCTGTGAACATATGCTTGCAGTAAACACAATTCCCACATTTGAATGTAGTTTGTTTCAAATTTCATACCTTAAAAAAATCATTGGGTTGCTCCTTATAACATAACATCTGTTTCAAAGTGTTCTTCCTTTTGTACCCAAAAGCTGGTGGATACCCTACTATTTCCTTTAATGCCGGAACATCCCTTAAAATTGTCCAATGTTGCCTAATAATATTTTTTACTGCTTCAGTGTTCCTGTTATAGGTAAGCATACACCTCATTTTATTTACTTGCGGTCCTGCACTAACTCTATCCTGTCTCACACTACCAAAATAGGGCTGAAGCCCTCTGCTTAATCTTTGCTGTTGTATGCTCCTATTAGAAACATGGATTTCAGACTCTGGGTAACCCCTATTTAAAAAGTCACAGACCACAACATCCAATTGTTCGGAAACCCTATCATGTACAGTATTTAGTCTAACTATCTTCTGCATCTGATTTTTTATTATATTTCCAAACATAAATGGAGGGTGCATGCTATTACGATGCAAGTAACTATTACACTTACACCTCCTTTCTGTATAGGTCTGTATATACTGTACCCTGCTCATCCTTCTTTAATTTTACATCAAGGAATGTAATCTGTTCCTTAGGTTTATCATGTTTGAATCTTAGCTTTAAAAAAATTGTCATTTCTACCCATATTAAAATTATCTAGGGATTCATCATGACTTGTCCCTGGTCTTGGTGACATAATGTCTGCATTGTCTATGTTTAAGTCATTGTTGTTCTGGGTAATAAGATTGCCCATTGTAACATTCCTTGACTGAGAAGGGGGTGGTTTTGGATAAGTTATCCCCTCCTCATATTCTTTTAGATCTCTTCTAAGTTTTTTAAGCTTAATTTCTTTAAGTCTCTCTAATTGTTGAGAGATACTTAAAAAAATGCATTCATAATCATAACGATACCAGTCAAATACAGTGTCCCTTTTAATTTCCTTATCCAATTCCATGGCCTCCTCGGCCAGTTTGTTAATATGTAATTGATAGTGCTTACACATAAAAACATAAAGTTTTTTATGTTTTTTACGTTTCTTGGTGGATAGTTCACAAGTAGTTGACCCTACTTATTTTTCCCTATTTGAGAAAGGGCTTAAATTTGTCCGGAGTTGTAGGTGTGAGATAGCTAAATTATTATCGGAACTTAAATTATACACTAGAAAATTAAACTTTAAGATTATGTTCCAGAATCAGGTTGAGAATAACCATGACAGATTTACTTTTAGGAGGAAAAGTACATTTAACCCACCACTGCATCCTTTATTAGCCAAATATGAGAAAATCTGTGAGCACAAAATTCATAAAGCCTTCAACAGTCATCACAGGCAATTTTTTAACTTGAGTCAAGAGGAAACTAAACTATTACAATAACTAAGGATGAACCCCAGTATTAGAGTAATGGAACCTGATAAAGGAGGTGGAATGGTCATTATGGATAGCATGGATTATACAAGTTCAGTAGGAGAATTGTACATTATACTGATTCCTATGTACTAGCTTCTATGAATGAGATTAATATTACTAAGAGAAACGTAGGTAAAATGTTAGAGGATGCTTTATTTCAGGGGGTGATTAATGAATCCCTGTAAAATTTTCTTAGGAATAAGCATCCTATTATTACTAATGTATTCAGTATCCCTAAAATCCATAAAAATATTGACACCCCACCTTTCAGATTACTTATCAAATTCCATAATAGTCCCACTTATACTTTAGGTTTAGTTATTGACAGGATTCTCAAGTTATTTTAGAACCTGTCTCTTATAAACTTAAGGACTCCTGGGACTTTCTTAAGAAAGTAAAAAATGAATATTACTCAGAAACTTGTAGTTTTGCAACCATAGATGTAGTTGATCTCTTTACATCTATTCCCAATCAAGAGGGATTAGAATTTTTCACAATGCCTGTGTGAGCTTTCAAACTTAAGTAGTGATTTGGTGAATTTTGTAATTCTACTTATGGAATTTGTTCTTACAAACAACTTTTTTTCTTTTGCTGGGGAATTTTTAAAACAGGTTAATGGTGTAGCAATGGGTGCAAGTTGTGCACCCATTTATGCTAACCCTGTCATGTTCTCTTGGGAAAAGAAACATGTTTTTAATTCAGAATTCAATGAATATTGGTTCTTGTATTTACATTACCTGGACAAAGTTTTTATTTAATGGAAATAAATACCAGGGATGTAGAGAGATTTCTAAATTATATGAATGAGATTTGTCCATTTTTTTAAGTTTACAGGCAGGACATCGGTTAATAGTATTGATTACCTGGATGTTACTATAGTTAAGGACTTTACTAATCGCTGTTTTAGATCAAAATTATTTAGGAAGCCTACTTATTCTAATACTTTTTTAGATTACCGTAGTAACCATCTCCACCATATTAAGAAGCATTTAGTGAGGGGTCAAATGATTAGAGTGGCTCGTATGTGTTCGACCAAGGATGACTTTACAAATTAATTGAATAATTTATTCAAAATGTTTGATGAGAGGGGTTATCCTTCTGATATGGTCTGTAAACATGGTTAAGAAGTTCTTGAGGGATGGGGCTCCAAATTCAAACCCATTTTATGGAGTGATGTTGAGTTCAGTTCTTCTAGAAATGTTAATGTTGACAATTTTGAATATTCTACAGTTTTACAGTATGGTGGGTTTAGCAAGGATGTAAAAACCATATTAATTAAGAACTGGGTTTTATTTCAGAATTATTCAGATTTTATACAAAAGCTGGGTGAAAAGTCATATTTTATATTTAGGACTGACACTAATTTAAAATACTTTTTTGAGCACCTCATAACAGATGGGGTGAACAATACGTACAGGTGTGGTAGATGCATATATTCTAACAGAACGGGAGGTTGTGGTAGGCAGTCCCTCAACTGATTTTATTAAATGCAGGTGATTGTGGGAGTTCAGGGTTGGTCTACATTGTCATTTGTCAGGGTTGCCAATATTTTTACATTGCTAAGACGGAAAGGATTTTACATCAACATATATACAAACATTTATACTCCATCAAACATTGTCATTCCATTAATGCCCTATAGAAGCATACAACAGTTTGTTACAATTTCTAACTATTGATAGGGTACAGAAGGATACATCTTATGAGAATTGGGAGAATTTGTTGGCTATAAGAGAATTTTTATTGGCAACTTAGACTGAATGCCACTGTTTCCCCTGGTCTTAATGACAGTATAAACTTAATGTTCTTCTTAAATACAGGGCTGTTAACATGTATTAGGTTTTATATTAGTGATATAGTACTAGCCACATTATAATGGACTAACTGGTTAAGGGTAGGTATATATCTGGCCTTTCAAGCCTGTTTCTTTGGGGTTTTAACAGTATCTGTATTATTAATTCATATGAGAGATGCAACCATATAGCCAAACTGGAGGCTAAGCTCTCTCAACTCAGTACTGGCATAACCAGTCAGGAGGAGAAGGAAACCAAACTCACTACAACTCTAGTCTCTGCCATAGACCTACCACGACAGCAAACTAAAACACATAATTACACAAAAACATACTGAGGCTCTTAAATAAAGATCTACTGAAGCAGCAGAGACCTCCAAAGCAGACACACCCAAGCAGCCGCCACTCCCCAAAACAAAACACGTGGCAAATACATATCTCATTAAAAGCCAGTGTGCCAAACACACAGTCACAGCCCTTAAGACTGCAAAACAACACACCTGATACATTTTGTAATAGACTGATGCTATCGCCAGGCACACTGACGTCCCTGGGCCTGCTACCGCAGGCTGAATGTCAAGGAGAGGGTCACGTGTGAGCAGCCTGTCACGCGTTAGGATCCTCAGCCACATAATACACAAAGCACTCAGGTCACCCAAGGCAAGTACAACCATGACCTGGAAGCCATTGTCCATGCTGGTGTGAAATTTGATCTGATATTGGCTACCTCCCTAGACTACTATGAAAAGAGACATAAAGGAGCTCTCTGAGCATGTAGCCCAGGCCGGTATGACCCTGACCTGAGTAGCATCTTACCTCACCAAGAATGTATGCCACAATATGAAGACAAGATGATCAATTTCAACAATTACTTAAGTACTAAGCGTCATTCAAAGTGTGATCCAATGCCTGTCAGCTTGGGATGATATGCTCCATTAAGCCACTTATTGCTTCGCTTAGGACGGGTTTGCACCTGTCACCCCTCTGGCTGGATATTGGCAAAGGCTCTGCTACCCCTATAGTGCCTTTTTAGGCAAGGCTCAAAAAGACAAACCCACCTCCATAGGTATCACAAGGATAAGAAACTAAGAGTACGCTACTCAACGCTAGAAGTCTAAAACTCAAGATGCACGCGACTTAAACTCTCCTTAGCATGGAGAACATCGATATCTGTGCAGTAACAGAAACCTGGTTCAGGGCTCCTGAGAGCACCCCAGCACTACACAGGTTATACCTCATACCATGCTTTTCGCCCCCAAAACCTGACCAACCACAAAAGGAGGGGAGTATCGATATTCATCAAAGATACCCACACCTCCAGGTTGGTGGCAAGCACCAAGCATCAGAGACTATCCATGTGCAACTAAGGTAAAACTGCTTCCAGTTTATAGCCTGCCAAGCAGACCAATTCTCCCAAACCCAGGAACCCCACTCGCCTTCCTGAGAACACTGGAAAATATGAAGGTCTCTCCAAACACCATTATATTGGGCTGACTTAACTCACCAAACATAGACTGGGAGCATTACTCTAGCTCCAACACCCTAGCCCAAAGGTTCCTAGAATTTATAAACCTCAAATGCTATGGAACAACTTGTTACCACTCCCACAAGAGGGGGGGGGAAAACATACTGGACCTGATCATCACCAACATGGGGACTCTATGCTCCAGACCAGAAGTGTATCCCCACTGGTAAGATCAGACCCATAAACCAATCTCAATTGATATTCACATCCTGACCCCACCTCCCCTGCCCAGAAAACCACAGTGAAAAACTTCCAGCAAATTTCACACCTCAAAACTGAGGTGGAATTTCAAAGCCCCGGCCTGTGGGAAAATACGGCCCACTGCTAGAATCTCTTTATAAAGCATTCTATGAACACCTTCAGGAATGCATGGATCATGCGATCCCAAATAAAACCAAGACCCAATCCTCCAAAGGCAGACGCCCTGTCTGGTGGACCTCCAGCCATAAACAAACTATACAATAGGAAGGAGGAAGCTACAAATGATAGAGCAAAATCCCAAAAGGGAAGGCATCACTGACAGTATTAGCAAAAACTACGGGCACACATATAAAATTGTCTAAGGCCAGCTTCGCTGAGAGAAAATTGCACAGGACACTCAAGGGATAATCACAAAGGGGATTTCTTTAGTTATGTTAGGAACCTGGGTGGTAATTCCTAGATATGCCTGTAGAATTAGTCCAAATGACAAAAATACACCTAACCCACAGACATTGCCAACATCCTAGCTGACAGGTTCAGCAAACTTCTCCCTCCCCCACCAAAAGGGCAAATATCTATCCCAGCAGAGTGCTGCCCCTGACATCTCAGATGCTCAGGTAAGAGCCGCCTTCCAAAGCAAAACACAGCATCACGGGGACCAGATGGTGTCCTGGGCTGCGCCCCACATGAACCCAAGAAGAGCTAAACCCAAACATAAACTACTGTTCAATCTCAGCCTTACTACAGGATATGTGCCCAAAGAGTGGCGATAAGCAACAGTGGTCCCTCTCCATAAAAGGTGGTGCCTCAACGGATCCTGGAAACTATTGCCCCATGTTTCTCCGACTAGCTTGGTCTGCAAGCTATGGAAAGGATCAATATCATGGACCTATAAATAAAGATATTGGGGACCTAAGCAAACACTGGATCCTAACCAGTTCAGGTTTTGCTAAGGGCAGATCCTGCCTCTTTAAACTTGGTTGATTTCCTTTGAAACAGTCACCTCAAGGCCATTGACTTGAGGGAAGTGTGGTCCAAGCTACAGTCTACCTGGACCTCGCAGAAAAAGCCTTCAATAATAATACCTCACTGGCATTATAGATAAGCTTCACCAGGCTTAAATATAAACCCCCATGCCACTAGATGGATTGCAAACTGGCTCAAGGACAGAACCCACACATGGTTAGGAATTGCTGGAGCCATGCGTCAGACTCCAAACCAGTTACAAGGTGAAAGTGTCCTGCCAAGGCTCAGTCCTGGGACCTCTCTCTTGTTCAGTATATATTTCTCGGAGGTACAGGCTAACACTCACAGAAGGAACTGTGGCTGACCAAGTTCAAGAGATGACTGCAAACTGGGCCATACTCCACTCCTCCAGCCCACAAGCATCCCTCCAAAAGGGCCTCTTTACAGAAACAGACAACTGCGCCAGAGCCATGGCCTCAAGCCAATGCCAAAAAGTGTATAGTCATCCCCTTTGGCAAAAAACAAAGTGCCTGTGAAATTACCATAGGTGGTAAATCCATTAAGTACAGAAGAAGTAATTAGGGAACCAAGTTGATAGTACTCTTCATTTGACAACCACGGCCAAAGTGGTTAGAAAACATTTTATATATCACCTAATCATGAAGGATTCACATCTAGATCAGGGAGGTCATTGTGCCTCTTTACTCATCCCTCATCAGGCCCATAATTGAGTACAATGCCCCTTTGGGATGTACCTTACCAGACACCTGCAGCAACTGGAAAGACCCTCAAAAGTACCTCATCAAGAGGATCAAAGCACTCAAAACAGATGCCATATGCTGCCCAAGTTAAAGAAAACCCAGCTCTACCTCAGTGGCATACCGCTTCCGTTCAGAGGCAATCTGTGCTCGACGAGCAAAGCCATGTCCAAATCGAATTAATGGACATGCTGCACTCCTCAGAAAATCCAAATCCCATCGGTGCCACGCCGAAATTTGAACCTCAGCACTGAAATAAATAGACATGCTGGAGGGACAGATTCATAACCTGAGGCTCCCTTCACACTCTGGAATAAAATCCCAGTCCAGGTTAGGCAGAGTCCTCATTGACTTCCTTCAAGAGGAATCTTGATGAGTGGATGGGAGATTGTAGATTACCCCCGGTATCACTTCTGTGTCACTGTTAGACAGAGGCACAGTTCCATGAATCTATTATCCACATACTAAAAACCTTATTTTGTTAAAATGTACATTAATTTTGAAAAACTGTAATAAAATCCAATATTTTTGCATAATCTGTATTGTTTTGAAGCATTCTAAATATCCCGTCCCACCCCAGTGCCTAACCACTATACCCCTGGACCAGGACATACATAGGTTGTTTGCATGATTAAAAATTTTCCGATTAAATGACTCTTCAAAATATTCATTCTTAACCTTGAAGTATATAATATCTATAACATGCAAAAAACCTATAACTTGTACAATTAAATCTACAAAGTCTAACCAAAACATTCCCTAAAAGAAAACACTGCTAACCATCAACAGCTCTTGGTCAATCCAATACATTCCCTCTCCAATAATCTGAAATGTTTACTTAATATTAATAAACAGTTGTGTCTCAAAAAAAAGAAGGAAAAAAAAATAATTCAAAAAAATATAACTAAAAGGTTATTAACCTTCAAAAATGAGACACTATTAGTATTAAATAATACAATTATTCACTTATAAACAATTCACAGAATATACTGTCAATTGAGAGGAAAACCACAAAAAAAATTTGAGTAACCGACCACTTGGTCATTATATGCAAGTCATACATTGTCTATAACCCATATCTATGTTAAAATCAATAAACCAAAATATATATTAACAGTCCTATGTATATTAATGCCTTGAAACCCCTCCTAATAAAGGAAAACTAACAGTGTTAAACCAATAGCATCTGCTAAATACCCCACCATTAGCCCATCCCACCAGCTAAATAGAGTCATATTAGTATACAAGACCCATTGTAATTTACATTATATTAAAACACTCTATGTCTTAACTGAATATACTATATATGTTTCCTTTTACATGACAATCAATATTTACCACTAGCATCATTAACTATATCTGTTTACATTTCCTAAACATTTTACTTAAAAGAATATATGCTATATAAAGTGTGTATCATCCCAACAAACCAAAACAAACCTCATCAAATATTATATATATATATTTACCTCATTGCGGGGTGGGAGTATAAAACTTTTGACTGAAAATGAAGAGATGAGATGGATTTTAAGAATGAGAGCATTTGTATCACCTGGTCTTAATAACAGTTATACTTTAAAGCCTTATTTAAATATGCTGCATCAGAAGGTGTAATTAGAGTCATGTGACTTTTTAAAATGTATTTAAGTTATGTTGTTTAATTGATTGTACTTATTTTGCCTGAAGAAGCCTTGAAGGTGAAAGTGTTTACTTGCGCACTTGAACTTGGATTAAATATTTGTTGTTTTAGAGTATTTCCAGTCTTCTTTTCCTTTTTGGATTTGATTTTGTGACTGAGAACTGGTTAACTGCCTCACAGCTGGTTTTTTGAATACATATAGCTATAGATATTGGTATATATGTATTTGAGACTGCATAGAGATAGATATACTATGTACGTGGGAGAGAGATATTGACAGACAAATATGTATATGTATATGTCTGTATATATATATATATATATATATATAAATATATATATATATATATATATATATATATATATATATATATATATATATATATATATATATATATATATATATATATATATATATATATATATATATATATATATATATATATACATAGACATATCCATACATAGGTCATTTTGATGGAAGGGGCAATGGAATCGTGCTCATTTTAACTAAGTGTCTGGGCATGTCCAGTGGGACTGTTAGTACTTATAAAGTGACTTCAGGCCACACCTACCTGCACTCCAGTCCGGGATTTTATGTGTTACAGGCCCTGACATCTGTCCCCGTTTCTGTAGTACTGCACTTCACTTAAAATATCCATGGCATTCCCCAGCTGTCTGCTGTACTTAATTTGTGATTGGGGTTCATAATGTCACCCACACACAGACTGATAGTCTCTAAAAACACCAACATAATAACACCTCACATACAAAAGATGTGACTACTTCAAGATTAGAATCATCAACACTAACACCCACACTAACTTCCCTAGTCCACTGAGCCACACTGCCAGACTGAGAAAAGTTATTCATCACACAATCAACAGCATAAATTTGTACATTGTTATTCTTGCTTTATGTGTGACATACAATGTGTGATCATGTTATGTGTTACAGTCTTGACATTGCCTGGTCTTCTGATATACCATTGCTGACTTACTGCTAAAGCAGCTATATGGAAATGCTGTTGTTTTGGGGGTGGGGGAACACCAGCACATGATCTGCTGGGATAGGCAGTAGTCCAAATATCATGTGACCCCCACTATTTAACATCACTCTTGAGTGATGTAGTGAATATTTCGACTATGAGGCCTAGTGATTATTAGGGAACACATACTGTTAGACTGGGCATCTGTAGTCCCATGTGGATGTTATTTCTGTCCAATTAGTCCACTATATTTCCTTGTATAAATGCAGCAGATCCATACACATGATACCATATTATAGTAATCCTTACAAGTAGTGTGTAGGTTAGGGACTTAACTTGTGAATGCAGCAGTTGACAGAACTGTAGTCCAGGAATGACTCTGTCTGATGCAAGCAGTGCACAGCCAATACTTGGAGAGGTACAGGTTGTTTGTGTTGCCTGGCATCAACAATTTTACTTTATGTATGTGAATAGGAGTAAAGGGTCAGTCCCAAAGACCCTAGATTGTCAATGAAAGTGCTATGTGTTGTCTCTTAACCAAAGCCAGGGTGTACTGGGCATGCCTACGTCTGTCTATAGGGACATCATCAGGGGGTTCCTCTTCTGAGTCCTCCTGTGACTGTGGCTGTGGTGACCTAGGCAGTGGTGGGGGGCTGTGTATCCCTTCTCTTTGCTGATCCTGCTGTAGCTGTTTCCACAGGATCATATTGTATAGTATGGCACATACTGTGAATATATGTGCATATGTGGCTGGAGTACTGCAGGGCTCCACCAGTTAAATCGAGGCACCAAAACCATGGTTTCAGAAGTCCAAACACACACTCTATGATGTTCCTAGTTTGTGCGTGTGCCTCATTATAGAATCTTTCTGTGGATGTGTGCATTACTGATGGGTGTCATCATCCACGGTTGCAGTGTGTAGCCAGCATCCCCCAGTAAATGGCTATGCAGGATGTCCCCCCTAGCAAACATCTGGTACAGCTGTGATGCATGCCAGATATGGGAGTCATGATAACTGCTAGGGCTGTCAGCACACACCTTCATGATAATTCCCTGGGCATTGCACATGCCTTGGCAGTTAATGGAGTGGTAACCTTTGCAGTTGACCTAGATTCTACCTTCCTCACTGGGTGATGCCTTGATGTGTACATGAGTCCAATCTATGGGTCCCAGTACCTCAAGGTAGTGTGCTACATAGTAGAAGTGTTGCATATTGCTGGCCCTCACCTCAGGAGTGAGGGAAATAGATATGTGCCCACTGGTATGTGGTAGCATGGCATCCAGGAACTGGTGGAGTACCCTGGATGCTGATGCCTGTGAGACCCACATTATGCCCCAGTTGGTCTTTGGAAAGTCTTTGCAGCTAGTATCCTAAGGGCTACACATATCTTTGCTTTCAGTGGGATGGGTTCCCCCTGTTGGATCTGGGTCTGAGTTGAGGGCGGCAGAGCTCAGTGAGTTCTTGTAGTATGTTCCTTTCCACCTTGTAGAGCTCTACAGTCTTCAGCTCAAGTAGCTCCTGGAAGATTACCCTGGGCCTGAACACTCTTCTCACAACAGGTTACTCAAATTCAGTCTTCCTTAGATATACTTCAATTCCCAGAAGTCTTTGCAACTTGTTCTCAAAGAATTACAATGATGAACCAGGAAATGGATAATACTGTTAGACAGAAAAGACCGTTCAGCAGAGGGATGGACTTAATACAGTAAACTGTGAAGAAATTCCTTATGGGCAGAGGCTTAACCCAGTAGAAAGCACTTCTACAAGCCTGGATATCTGGTTTAATAGAGAGTTCATTTTTTGCAATGATTCCACACCCATCACTCCAG
Organism: Protopterus annectens; assembly: GCF_019279795.1. Taxonomy (NCBI): domain Eukaryota; kingdom Metazoa; phylum Chordata; order Ceratodontiformes; family Protopteridae; genus Protopterus; species Protopterus annectens. Next base: position 752,852,058 of record NC_056731.1, read on the forward strand.
CACTAACTGGAACCTTTGACTTTCAGGAAAAGCTATGCAATTTTGAAAAGAAGATGAGCAAGGTATGTGCTTTACAGTGTGATAATGTGTACCTGGCTGAAAGTATTAAACTTAAACGAGTCCTGAAGGAACTATGTATGTTTAAATTCCCGAATGGGGTTTCTATGGACAAGAAGAATTGGAAGAATTGTTGTGTGTTTGACTGGCTTGGTCTTGAGTTAATTCAGTTTATTATTAGAATTAACAATAAGCACATTCAGAAGTTGTTTGAAAATATTAATGAGCTTAATTTGCAGATTTCCAATAATGTTATTTTTTCTAGGTTTGAGATCAGTATAATACTATTTTTGAAAGAATTGATGAACAGGTGAAATTGAATATGGTCAGAAAACAAAAGAAACTTTCACGAGATGCTTTGGATTATAATAACCATTCAGCTTACCCTATTCCCAAGGCCTACTTCACAAGTTATATGGAAACCCATACTGACAGTGAAGGGAAAGACAGGGGTGCTGTAGGTGGGTATAATAAGTGCCCTTATAGATACACTACTACCTTTAATACCACAACCATCCTAATAGTGATGACAATGTGGTAGCCCCTGATGATGAGCATCCGACATTACAGAGATCAGAAAGGATTGGTAATAAAGCCCGTTTTCATAACAATAATTTTTTACCCCAGCCACCACAGTCAGTTTGGAAGCATTACCAGGGGCAGAAACAGCCATGGAGGAAAAACAGCAGGATCAAGTTCTAGCTGATGAAGGTATTATAGAGGCTTTTGGGGTTAAAATGTTAAGCTTTCAGGGATTTAATATTTTCAATTATAGTTCACAAGTAATATACAAAAACACCACAGGAGCAACAGCAATGTAAAACTAGGCAATATTTAATTGAATAACAGCAAACACAAAAATGCAGCAAACTGCTGCTATCCGCAAGTAAAGTAAGAACAAGTTGGTGTAGTATTAAACGCTTTTCATCTGCTAGTGTACTCAGACTTCTTCAGATACTAACACACCGTAACACTCAACTTTAAATATGGTGCTGCAGTTACATGATTAAATTAATCCCTATCTTTAACCCTTAAATCATGGGACAGCAATTCCCAGTTTAGTGAAAAAGCTATGCATAACATTTAAGCACCATATGTACCACATTATACAAATATGCAAAACAATAAAAATTGAAGTACATAAAAAGTGTAGTACACTTTACTCAGTTGTGTGAATATTTTAAAACATTATATTAATCTAACCTGATGGTTATGAATGAACATGTGAAGTAACACTAAGAGCAAGAAGTCCTACTATGCAACTAGACGTAATACATTGTTCTATGTTATTATGTATAAGAACGATCGGAAACAGCTTTATTTATATAAATATTAATTTTGTGTAACTTTATATACCAATTCTAAGTAATTTTAAAATGATGGTAATATTGCACATATTAATGTTAAAAAGCATACTAACATCATTATAAACACAAAATGTAAAAACATCTAAAAATGAATTATTTACCTGTTTAAGGTCTATATGGTTAATATTGTTTATTTATTTATTTCAACACCTGAGCGAATATCTCTAAGAGATAAATTAGAGAAAATATGTATCTAGATAAGAGGATATGTTTCATTGAAACCTAATAAACTGTAGACACCTAGTTTAAAATAGCTGCAATAATTCTAATTCCTCTAAAAAAATGGTATACACGTAGGTTGAAGACATGAACTTACTACACACCTTAGCGTAACCAATTTCTAAGCTTTAATATGCAAGTTAATGAATAGATTTTGTAAAGGCCTGGTGGTCTACATGCATCTAAACGTAGTTGCCACAATAGTTCTATTTTCTTCAAAAGTAACGAACTGGAACCACCCCTTATCATAGTGTATATTTTGTTGTCTTGATCATAAATTTGTTATTTTAAACTTAAATGAATGGTCTGGGTGTTCCGTACAATGTTTGGCCAAAGCATTCTCTTGTTTACATCTGCTGATAGCATATACATGATCATAGATTCTATCTCGCAATCTTCTGTCAGTTTTGCCTACGTAAAAAGTTGCGCATATTTGGCATTGGGCTAAGTAAATTACTCCTCTTGAGTTACAATTGAATCTGTTTTTGAGTGTGTAAATTCTCTCCCTAATCAAAAATTTATTACCGATGTCAATATATTGACAGTAATTACACATCTCACATCTCGACATACCTACAGTCCTATGTGCACTGTTTTGTTGTCGTTCTAAAATATTCTTTAAGTTTTTCCCTCTCCTATATGTAATGACCGGGGTTATTCCTACTTTTTGAGTGATATCTCTATCTATTGTAAACAAATGCCAATTCTTTTTCAAAATGCCCATAATTTCTTTAGCCTTTAGATTGAATGTCAAAACAAAGCTGATGTTTCCATTAGTAGTGATGGTAGAACTAGATTCATCTAATGGGTTAGTATGTGGGGTATTAATGTCCTCGATTAGTACTGATGGTACTAGAGCTGAAGTGAACCCTACATTAGTTGGTACTAAAGATTTTCCTTTATTCAAGATTGGTTTGTATATTCCTTTCTCCCTCTTTTTTGAACTTCAATTACTATATTGTAAATTAGTTCAGTTGGGTAACCTCTATGTGTGAACATATTACTCAAGTTTTCACATTCAGCTATAAAATCATTCTGCATAGTAATCATTCTTGCAGCTTGTACCATTTGTCCCTTAATTACAGTTTTTTTCTGATGCAGGGGGTGCGAGCTGCTAAAATGCAAGAGTGAATTAGAGTATGTGCTCTTTCTATAAATTTTTGCTTTATAATGTTGTCCATGTATGTCTTTAAATAGTTTGACATCTAGGTAGCTGATGCTAAACTCTTGATAAACACTTGTGAATTTTAAAAATTCAGTTGTACTGTTAAGGTACTCAACTATTTCTCTGGCTACCTCCTTACCTCCTGTTATGATAACAAAAATATCATCCAGGTAGTGTGTGTAGAACGCGATACTCGATTTCAGGTAAGCATTTTCGAGGACATATTTGTGTTCCCAGAATGCCATCACTAGATTGGCAAAGCTGCCTCCACATGGGGACCCCATGGCTACCCCATTTTTTTGTAAATATATGCTATCATTAAATGCAAAAAAATTATACTCTAAGACAATGCCTAATAGTTGTTCAATAAATCTCTGTTCTGAGTCACTTGCTCCTTGAGATCTAATAAATTCTATGACCCACTCTATGCCCGTGTGATGTGGAATAGATGTATAAAGGTCATAAATATCTATTGTTAAAAAAAATTTTTCTGGATTGAACTCAAGTGAGTTAATTTGTTCAAGAAATGACCACGAGTCTTTACATATTTGTTCTTCTTTACTAACATAGGTCTTCAGTATAGAATCTATAACTTTGACACAAGGATATGTAATAGACTGACGAGCGTCTACAAGGGCTCTCATAGAGGGGTCATTGAGCTCTTTGTGAATTTTAGGGACTCCGAACAAAGACGGGGAGTCTAGGCAAGGACATAGTCAAATAGTTATTTATATGTACGTCTGTTAGTGCATCAATAAACAAGACATGAATAAACATGTTTATTCTGTTATGAGCTATGTTAAGCTCATTTAGACTCACTTTTTGATAAGTTTGTCCTTCGAGTAACTTCAGCATTTTTTCTGTATATTGCTTTACTTCTATAACTACCAACCCACCCCCTTTATCCGGTTTCATAATGCAGATTGGTAAATTTTTAAAATGTAACAGTTTCATCTTGTCCTCTATAGAAACATTGTTATTGTTTATAGAGTGAACGCTGTTACTAAACAACTTTCTAATTTCTATTTCACACATATGGTCAAATAAATGGATGAGGGAGTGGGTGGGTGGGTTATACGTACTTGCTATCCTAAGGTCTTGCCTGTCGTTTGTTCCAACACCTAAAAACACAGTCAAGTTCAATTTTCTAATATAAAGTTGGAAATCTAATAATATCTCTGCTATGTCGCCTCTGTTAGAGGGGATGAAGGTAAGACCCTTAGCAAGAAGCTCGACCAGACTGTTGTCCAAGGTAAAATCTGTGTAATTGTAGATCTTAAAGTCTCCTTTTAAATTGGTAATGATTTTGTAACTTGGGGGGGGGGTCTAAGTTCCTGTTCATCCACAATTAAGTTCTCTATTGCCTCATCCTGTTGCTTGCAGCTCGTGTGTTGTGAAATTTTGTTTGATTCCCTTTGTAGTTGTTCCAGTTCCTCCCCTTCCGCCCCTGGAAGTTTTTTGACTGGTGCTTTTGTTCATTATGAAAACCACCTCTTTTGAAATTGTCATTTCTACCCATATTAAAATTATCTAGGGATTCATCATGACTTGTCCCTGGTCTTGGTGACATAATGTCTGCATTGTCTATGTTTAAGTCATTGTTGTTCTGGGTAATAAGATTGCCCATTGTAACATTCCTTGACTGAGAAGGGGGTGGTTTTGGATAAGTTATCCCCTCCTCATATTCTTTTAGATCTCTTCTAAGTTTTTTAAGCTTAATTTCTTTAAGTCTCTCTAATTGTTGAGAGATACTTAAAAAAATGCATTCATAATCATAACGATACCAGTCAAATACAGTGTCCCTTTTAATTTCCTTATCCAATTCCATGGCCTCCTCGGCCAGTTTGTTAATATGTAATTGATAGTGCTTACACATAAAAACATAAAGTTTTTATGTTTTTTACGTTCTTGGTGGATAGTTCACAAGTAGTTGACCCTACTTATTTTTCCCTATTTGAGAAAGGGCTTAAATTTGTCCGGAGTTGTAGGTGTGAGATAGCTAAATTATTATCGGAACTTAAATTATACACTAGAAAATTAAACTTTAAGATTATGTTCCAGAATCAGGTTGAGAATAACCATGACAGATTTACTTTTAGGAGGAAAAGTACATTTAACCCACCACTGCATCCTTTATTAGCCAAATATGAGAAAATCTGTGAGCACAAAATTCATAAAGCCTTCAACAGTCATCACAGGCAATTTTTAACTTGAGTCAAGAGGAAACTAAACTATTACAATAACTAAGGATGAACCCCAGTATTAGAGTAATGGAACCTGATAAAGGAGGTGGAATGGTCATTATGGATAGCATGGATTATACAAGTTCAGTAGGAGAATTGTACATTATACTGATTCCTATGTACTAGCTTCTATGAATGAGATTAATATTACTAAGAGAAACGTAGGTAAAATGTTAGAGGATGCTTTATTTCAGGGGTGATTAATGAATCCCTGTAAAATTTTCTTAGGAATAAGCATCCTATTATTACTAATGTATTCAGTATCCCTAAAATCCATAAAAATATTGACACCCCACCTTTCAGATTACTTATCAAATTCCATAATAGTCCCACTTATACTTTAGGTTTAGTTATTGACAGGATTCTCAAGTTATTTTAGTACCTGTCTCTTATAAACTTAAGGACTCCTGGGACTTTCTTAAGAAAGTGAAAAATGAATATTACTCAGATACTTGTAGTTTTGCAACCATAGATGTAGTTGATCTCTTTACATCTATTCCCAATCAAGAGGGATTAGAATTTTTCACAATGCCTGTGTGAGCTTTCAAACTTAAGTAGTGATTTGGTGAATTTTGTAATTCTACTTATGGAATTTGTTCTTACAAACAATTTTTTTCTTTTGGTGGGGAATTTTTAAAACAGGTTAAAGGTGTAGCAATGGGTGCAAGTTGCGCACCCATTTTGCTAACCCTGTCATGTTCTCTTGGGAAAAGAAACATGTTTTTAATTCAGAATTCAATGAATATTGGATCTTGTATTTACATTACCTGGACAAAGTTTTTATTTAATGGAAATAAATACCAGGGATGTAGAGAGATTTCTAAATTATATGAATGAGATTTGTCCATTTTTTTAAGTTTACAGGCAGGACATCGGTTAATAGTATTGATTACCTGGATGTTACTATAGTTAAGGACTTTACTAATCGTTGTTTTAGATCAAAATTATTTAGGAAGCCTACTTATTCTAATACTTTTTTAGATTACCGTAGTAACCATCTCCACAATATTAAGAAGAATTTAGTGAGAGGTCAAATGATTAGCGTGGCTCATATGTGTTCGACCAAGGATGACTTTACAAATTAATTGAATAATTTATTCAAAATGTTTGATGAGAGGGGTTATCCTTCTGATATGGTCTGTAAACATGGTTAAGAAGTTCTTGAGGGATGGGGCTCCAAATTCAAACCCATTTTATGGAGTGATGTTGAGTTCAGTTCTTCTAGAAATGTTAATGTTGACAATTTTGAATATTCTACAGTTTTACAGTATGGTGGGTTTAGCAAGGATGTAAAAACCATATTAATTAAGAACTGGGTTTTATTTCAGAATTATTCAGATTTTATACAAAAGCTGGGTGAAAAGTCATATTTTATATTTAGGACTGACACTAATTTAAAATACTTTTTTGAGCACCTCATAACAGATGGGGTGAACAATACGTACAGGTGTGGTAGATGCATATATTCTAACAGAACGGGAGGTTGTGGTAGGCAGTCCCCTCAACTGATTTTATTAAATGCAGGTGATTGTGGGAGTTCAGGGTTGGTCTACATTGTCATTTGTCAGGGTTGCCAATATTTTTACATTGCTATGACGGAAAGGATTTTACATCAACATATATACAAACATTTATACTCCATCAAACATTGTCATTCCATTAATGCCCTATAGAAGCATACAACAGTTTGTTACAATTTAACTATTGATAGGGTGCAAAAGGATACAGCTAATGGGAGTTGGGAGAATTTGTTGGCTATGAAAAAAATTTATTGGCAACTTAGACTGAATGCCACTGTTTCCCCTGGTCTCAATGACAGTATAAACTTAATGCCCCTTTTTAAATATAGGGCTCTTAATATGTATTAGGTTTTGTATTAATGATATAGTACTAGTCATTACTATAATGGACTAACTGGTTAAGGGTAGGTATATATCTGGCCTTTCAAGCCTGTTTCCTTGGGGTTTTAACAGTATCTGTATTATTAATTCATATGAGAGATGCAACCATATAGCCAAACTGGAGGCTAAGCTCTCTCAACTCAATACTGGCATAACCAGTCAGGAGGAGAAGGAAACTACACTCACTACAATTCCAGTCTCACATAGACCTACCACGACAGCAAACCAAACACATAATCACACAAAAACATACTCGGAGGCTCTAAATAAAGATCTGCCGAAGCAGCAGAGACCTCCAAAGCAGACACCCAAGCAGCCGCTACCCCAAAACAAAACACGTGCAACACATATATCACAAAGCCAGTGTGCCAAACAGTCACAGTCCTTAAGACTAAACAACACACCTGATACACTTGTAATAGGTGACTCTATCGTCAGGCACACTGACGTCCCGCTCATCAGGCTGAACAAGGAGAGGGTCACGGTGAGCAGCCTGTCGGGCGCTAGGATCCGCCACATAACACAAGCACTCAGGTCACTCCAAGGCAAGTACAAATATGACTCAGTCATTGTCCATGCTGGTGTGAATAACCTGAGGCATACCTCCCTAGACTACATGAAAAGAGACATAAAGGAGCTCTCTGAGCATGTAGCCCAGGCCAGTATGACCCTGACCTTGAGTAGCATCTTACCCTCACCAAGAATGATGCCACAATATGAAGACAAGATGATCAATTTCAACAATTGGCTTAAGTACTGGTGTCATTCAAAGGGGATCCAATGCCTGTCAGCTTGGGATGATATGCTCGACAAGCCACAATGCTTCGCTAGGGATGGCTTGCACCTGTCACCCCTGGGCTTTCGGATATTGGCAAAGGCTCTTGCTACCCCATAGTGCCTTTTTTAGGCAAGGCTCAAAAGACAAACCCACCTGCATAGGTATCACAAGGGATAAGAAACTAAGAGTAATGCTACTCAATGCCAGAAGTCTAAACCTCAAGATGCACACACTCTAAACTCTCCTTAGCATGGAGAACATCGATATCTGTGCAGTAACAGAAACCTGGTTCAGGGCTCCAGAGAGCACCCCAGCACTACCAGGTTATACCTCATACCATGCTTTTTGGCCCCAAAACTTGGACCAAACCACAAAAGGAGGGGGAGTATCGATATTTATCAAAGATACCCACACCTCCAGGTTGGTGGCAAAGCACGAAGAATCAGAGGCTATCCATATGCAACTAACAGTGGGTAAAACTGGCTTCCAGTTTATAGCCTGCTACAGACCACCCTCCCAAACCTAGGAACCCCACTCGGCCTTCCTGAGAACACTGGAAAATATGAAGGTCTCTCCAAACACCATTATATTGGGCGACTTCAACTACCCAAACATAGATGGGAGCATTACTCTAGCTCCAACACCCTAGCCCAAAGGTTCCTAGAATTTATAAACTCAAATGCTATGGAACAACTTGTTACCACTCCCACAAGAGGGGAAAACGTACTGAACCTGATCATCACCAACATGGGGACTCTATGCTCCAGACCAGAGGTAAGATCAGACCATAAACTAATCTCCCTGGATATTCACATCCCGACCCCACCCCCTGCCCAGAAAACCACAGTGAAAAACTTCTCTAAAGCAAATTTCACACTCCTCAAAACTGAAGTGGAATCCTTCAAAGCCCCCGGGCCTGTGGAAAATACGGCCCAGACCGCAGAATCCTTTATAAACGCATTCTATGAATACCTTCAGGAATGCATGGATCATGCGATCCCAAATAAAACCAAGACCCAATCCTCCAAAGGCAGACGTCCTGTCTGGTGGACCCCAGCCATAAACAAACTATACAATAGAAGGAGGAAGCTACTAAATTGTAGAGCAAAATCCAAAAAAGGGAAGGCATCACTGATCAGTATTAGCAAAAAACTACGGGCACACATAAAATTGTCTAAGGCCAGCTTCGAGAGAAAAATTGCACAGGACACTAAGGATAATCACAAGGCTTTCTTTAGTTATGTTAGGAACCTGGGTGGTAATTCCCAGATATGCTCAGAATTAGTCCAAAATGACAAAAAATACACCGAACCCACAGACATTGCCAACATCCTAGCTGACAGGTTCAGCGCAAACTTCTCCCCCCCCACCAAAAGGGCAAATATCTATCCCAGCAGAGTGCTGCCCCCTGACATCTCAGATGCTCAGGTAAGAGCCGCCCTCTCCAAAGCAAAAAACACAGCATCAATGGGACCAGATGGTGTCCCGGACTGCGTCCTACATGAACTCCAAGAAGAGCTAAACCCAAACATAAAACTACTGTTCAATCTCAGCCTTACTACAGGATATGTGCCCAAAGAGTGGCGTACAGCAACAGTGGTCCCTCTCCATAAAGGTGGTGCCTCAACGGATCCTGGAAACTATCACTCCATAAGCCTGACTAGCTTGGTCTGCAAAGCTATGGAAAGGATCATCATGGACCTCATAAATAAAGATATTGGGGACCTACAAACACTGGATCCTACCCAGTTCAGCTTTGTTAAGGGCAGATCCTGCCTCTTAAACCTGGTTGACTTCTTTGAAACAGTCACCAAGGCCATTGACGAGGGGAAGGTGGTCCACACAGCCGACCTGGACCTCGCAAAAGCCTTCGATACAATACCCCACTTGGGCATTATAGATAAGCTCACCAGCTTAAATATAAACCCCTATGCCACTAGATGGATTGCAAACTGGCTCAAGGACAGAACCCACATGGTTAGAATTGCTGGAGCCATGTCAGACTCCAAACCAGTTACAAGTGGTGTCCCACAAGGCTCAGTCCTGGGACCTCTCTTGTTCAGTATATATTTCTCGGAGGTACAGGCCAACACAGAAGGACTGTGGCTGACCAAGTTCGCAGATGACTGCAAACTGGGCGCCATAATCGACTCTCCAGCCGACACAAGCATCCTCCAAAAGGGCCTCATAGAAACAGACAACTGGTGCCAGAGCCATAGCCTCAAGCTAAATGCCAAAAAGTGTATAGTCATCCCCTTTGGCAAAAACAAAGTGCCCACAAATTACCACATAGGTGGTAATCCATTAAGTACAGAAGAAGTAATTAGGGACCTGGGGACCCAAGTTTATAGCAATTTCTCATTTGACAACCACGTGGCCAAAGTGGTTAGAAAAACATTTTATATAGCCCACCTAATCATGAAGGGATTCACATCTAGATCAGAGGAGGTCATCATGCCTCTTTACTCATCCCTCATCAGGCCCATAATTGAGTACAATGTCCCTTTTGGGATGTACTTTACCAGACACCTGCAGCAACTGGAAAGACCCCAAAAGTACCTCACCAAGAGAATCAAAGGGCTCAAACAGATGCCATATGCTGCCCGGTTAAAGAAACTCCAGCTCTACTCAGTGGCATACCGCCTGTTCAGAGGCAATCTGTGCCTGACGTATAAAGCCATGTCCAACCCGGAATTAATGGACATGCTGCACCTCAGAAAATCCAAATCCCATCGAGCTACGCGCTCGAGAGACTTGAACCTCAGCACTGAAATAAATTGGACATGCTGGAGGGACAGATTCATAACCCAGAGGCTCCCTTCACTCTGGAATAAAATCCCAGTCCAGGTTAGGCAGAGTCCCTCATTGACTCTCTTCAAGAGGAATCTTGACGAGTGGATGGGAGATCGTAGGTTTACCCCGGGTGTCACTTCTGTGTCACTGTTAGACAGAGGCACAGTATACTAACCTCAAAAAAGGGCATAGCAAAATAAATTTAAAATGGGTGGCGAAAGCCAAACACATTCTGGCTAGGCTTATAAATGCCCTAGGGCAGATAGCCTAGTATGAACCTATGAACCTATGAACCTATTGGGTATATTTAAATTATGAACAGTGATTTACATTTTTATATTTTTATATTATACCTTCTTACTTTTTATCGTTAGTATTTATTCATCTTCTACTTGTTGTTATTCTTAACAAATATTTATGTAAACTGTTTGATATGGTTTTAATTGGTGGGTCATGTGATCCTATTAATCGTTTATAAGAGTGAGAGATGGGTGTGTTATTTCATTCTGAAAACGTATTATCGATACAGGATGAAATCCCTTATTAAATAAACTGGCTTTGTTTGGAGTATTGGGCATTTTTACTTTGGTATCACTTCCTCCCTTGGTTATTTTTTACAAGTGACTGTGTGATTGGCTACCTATGATGCCTTCCATCTGCCTGGCATATCATTAACATCATTTAATGGCCAAGTTTAAGTTAAACAGGGGTCAAAACTAATTAATATGTCATTGACTTTTAGATACACTCAGCACTGTGGCTTGCTGCACAAACACGCATCTTGTAAACAAAGCTTAGCACTTAGTACATACACACACACACACACACACACACACACACACACACACACACACACACACACACACACACACACACACACACACACACACACACACACACACACACACACAGACTTCCATGCTCAGCATAGTGGTGCAACATGCAAACACGTGGAAACATGCTCCCCTTAGCTAAACAAAGCTTAGAAGTGAGTGCACACACCCCACTGAAAGGGCATGCTCAGCACAGTGGCACGTCACAGAAACAGGCACAGCTAAGCTGGAATAAGCTTAGAAGTCATTGGACACAACCTTCCCTGATATCAGTTACTGCCTCTGTAAACACCAACTTGGTTATCAGCCTACACGAAGAGGATATGTGGGCATGATTACTCCTTTATGCTCTTCAGTAACTCCACCTCATTTGTATAGTGATCCGTGCTCACAGCCTAGAAACAACATGCTTCCTAGCCCTACCGTGTTAGCAACAGCACCAATGCACCATTGAAGATACTCCACACAAGGTTCTATAATACATTTCTGTCGCATAACATTAATTTTATTTATTTATTTATTTTTTTAATAAAGCATGTTTGCTCACTGTGGTGCACTGCACACACATGCCAAAATTATTACAAAAGAAAAAAATGATTTTACTTATTTCTTTTAATTTTTCAGACACACAGGAGGATATTTCCGCTCATATGTGTATATGGTATGCCACTTCTGTCCATATATCTACATTTTTACAGCCCCTTTTGTCTGACTACACTCCTGTACACAGAATTTTTCTGTGTAAACTATAGACACTGAGACAGGGTCTGAAGAGCTGACTATCTGCTTGCAGGATAGCTCTACCTGCCTCATTTTCATGAGATTCACCTGCTTCTGAGGTGATTTGAATGCCACAGAACTTCCCGTATTGGCGCGTGCATGCACTCTGCTCAGCAGTGTTTAATGAATCTAAAACCTGCTTACTTTCATGTAAACAGCGTGGCATGATACCTACATGGTAAATAAAACCGTGTAGGCTTTATTGCATAAAATTTATTAAATTATATAATTAAATTAAATTTGTTAAATTATATGAATCCCTCCTTAGTGATTGTGCATACAGATGTGTTTTAATTTTGAAGTACTGAAGTAGTAAGGATGCGTTGTTGGCTAAACATGCAGTCCTTATTTGAAGATTTCTGAGAATCACTGAGGAATAAAAAATGACAATATTATGAATACAAGACAGTGGCAGGGACTAGGAGAAAGATCAATCTGTTAACAAAGTGATTGCGTTACTGTTCTGAATGCATTTATGATACTACATAAATTAGTATAGCACAACTTCACTTGGGTGGACAGAGATTTTGTATTTGTATATAAGTATGGGGTTTGTGCTAACTTTATGGGAGGATGGAAGGCAGACATGGTCATTGTTGTGCTGTTTACCTTATGATTACATCAAAAGGTTTTGCATATGACTGTGGCTTTTTTTTCATGTGTGATAATGATGCAAAACAAAGGATCAAAACAGAGGGAGGACAACTTCAGCCATGAGGACATTGCATTCTAATGGCAGCCTTTAGGACATATGGGAACTGTTTCTTTGGTCAAGACAGCTCAAACAAGGTAAGAGGACAAAAGCCTGGAATAAAGTTATCCTGGACATTAATGCAGTGGGAGACAGAAACCGCAAATTGACATAGTGCAAGAAGAGGACAAATGATATGGTAGAACATGTTAGAAGCAAGGCAAGGCAGAAAGCAATTGCCAGTACCAGTTCTGTGGGGGGGGGGGGCTTCAACAATTCTACCATTAACACCACATGAGGAATATCTCCTCTCCATCCATGGGGATGACTATGACACAGAAGATGACAGCACTGGAATAATCAGAGGTGGTGTGGACACTGGCTATTACCAACATCTACAGTAGCAACATTCCTCTGCTCAGGAAGGTTGGTTTTAAAACTGTATCATATATTTATATAGAGAACTGAATGTTGACAAGGAATGAGTACCTGTTCTGAAATTAAAAAAAAGTATTTAAAGATGAGAAGGAATGGGACACAGTGACAGCAGACCATATATCACACAGCATAGTCCACAGACATCACTGCAGCATTTTTTTATAAGAAAGGAAACACTACCCTGAATGTCATGGTCTGTAGTTCTAGACTAGAAGCCTCCTCTTTCCCTATTCAGCTATATGCTGTGCATGAGTCTGCCACATGGGGTCAATTACTGCTGCTGACTGGGTACCATTAGTTGTTGTAGGACTGGAACTAGGAGCTGCAGTGACAGCTTTGATCACCTCACTCCCGGTCTGATGCATGATCATGTTGTGTAGAATGCAACATACAGTAAATATCCTGCATGCAATAGCTAGGGCATATAGAAAAGCACCCCCAGACTCATCCGGGCACCTAAACTGACTCTTCAAGACCTTCTCAGTGTTAATATGGGTCTGGAACAAGGCTGTGTTTTAGTTCTCTTCTGAAGTTCCACTTGGATTTTTCACTTGTGTCATGAGCCATGGCTCCAGTGGATATCCAACATCATCTGGAATAAAAATAAAGCAAGAGAAAGAAAGAGAGAGACAAGGGGTGGGGGAGAAAAAATAAAGGAAAAGGGTTTTAGAATTCAGCAATGCATTTACCATGAATAACTACTTACAAACAATAGAAAAAAATATTTATTTTTCAACTTCCCAACAAGAGGACCAGTGGGAATTCTATCATGCAGGAGAAGCAGTAAAGTGAGCTAATGTGGAAGATATGGGAAACATTTGCACTGCCAGGATGCTGGGTAGAGACCTTGGTGATGCTTCACCATGCATCATGCACTTTATGGCAATTGATGTAGTTGAAGCTTTTCCTATTGTGGTACTGCTCCCTATGTAGACCAGAAGGTGCCCTAATTGCAACATGGGTGTAGTCTATCACACCGAGTTCCTAAGGGAAAACATGACACCGCTTAAAAGGCATGCATAGTCCTGTTTCAATTCTTAAGTGACACCAGGAGATAGATGTACTGATCCACCTGTGCCAAGAGTACATCCATGAACTGCTACAGTAACCTTGAGGCAGAAGGTTGTGAGATACCCAATGTGTCCCCAGTTTGCCTCTGAAAGGTCCCCACCTAGTATCCACAGGGATAGGAAGTCCACAAATTCCTCCTGTATCCCTATGGGGTCATACATACTCACTAAGGCCCTTGTAACGTCCCTATCCACTGTGAACATATCAAGTATCTCCTGATTATCACATTTATCGTCAGTTATCCACTGACTACATCTCCACCTTCATAGCTGGCAAATTGAGCACAAGCAATTTTGGCTCAACTAAGACAAACTATTCACACCTGAAAATAGCAAGGCTATCAACAAGTTTCAGCATTTTCACAGACTGCAAAGTAGATAGGTTTAGCAAGACTCCTCTTTTTATAACATATCTGAGGACGGTGAGGAAGAGCAGGAAAATTCCACGATTCCACTATGAATCACAAATTGGTGTGGGATTGCTTAAATAGTATATGCTGTTTTACATAATTCCTCATTTACATGTCATTATCACTTCATTTGCTTATGCTCATTTGTGGCCATTGCACATTTGCGTAAGTGGCCTCTATGAATTGTTGCCTAGCTGTGCTCATTCACGTACAATGCAGACAGTCTTAATTCACCACGTAATGACTACGAATACCACCCTGTTGCTCAAATTACTCTTAAATAAAAATAAGGTCAGAAGTTCACATTTCATACAACACATAAACATTGGCTCTAGGTTACTAATGTTGCTGTGACACCAAGACCCCATGTAAAAATGGGAAAAATGATGCTAATGACAAAGACGATAACGTATACCCATGATGTAGAATACATTGCCTGAGAAGATAAATAGATTTGATTTGCTATGCACATTTAAGAATAATCAGGATAACTGAGAGGGAGATCTTGCCTTCTATCCTGGTTTGAGGGTGCCAGTGTTCCTGTTAACATTCATACCTCTGAAGTTTTAAATACTATAGCACTTAATTCAGTCTGATATATTTTCAGTCAAACAGTATGAGTTTAGGCAGAAATACCGTACCACCACAACCATCCTGACATTAAACAAGAACATTATTAGCAGCTGCGAGAAAGGATTACTTATTGGACAAACTTTTATTGTTTTGAAAAGTGCATTTGAATGTGATGACAACACCGCACCACTACTGAAACTGAATGCAATTACTCCAGCAGTGTTTGCAGCTGGTTCTAACATTATCTACAAAACAGAACAATAATGCAAACCAAACCTCTGCTCCAAATATTGATGTTCCATAAGGCTCACTACGTGGACTGTTATTATTCTCACTGTTTAGCAACAGTCCCCAGTGACAGCCCACAGACATATTAATTCAATGCCAGCTTCATCTTCCCAACAAAATGATTTCATCCTGCAAAAGGTATTTGAGGACCATTGCAATTGGCTTCACAAAAACAATTAAAACTAGATGCAAAAAATCCAAGGTTGAGATATTTGGAACTAGTAAAAGACTCTAAATATTGCAACCATTCAAAATCCTCGACCCCAACAATTAACCATTCACAAATGTAGCATACCAAAAATACATAGGCCTGATCTTTCTTCCATGTGTAGGACAATAATCTCAAATGGTCCTTATATGACTCAAAACAGATCAAGGTATAGAGATCACCTGCTACCCATAAAGGTTATGAAGGCTGCATTTATTAACTGTGTAATCTGACTGGGCCTAAAAGACCCATTTTCAGGTGGGGATCAGGGAGCAAATATACTTTACAATTAATGATTGCACTTGCTAAGAGTTATAAAACAATACAGAGTTATGAAAGATAAAATAACAGAGTGTAAAAGACATATATAATGTGCAACACAGTTTTAAAACAGCAATGTAATGTGATATAATTTTGTGACACAAACTCAAATGATGGGGCTATAATTACTGTAAGTTGCAAGGGGAAAACAATGAGAGTATAAAATATAAGGCAAAAAGGAAATAAAAGGATTACTCGTTACAGTATATAAACTATTGAAAAATAACTGAGATACAGGGTGGTAGGCTGAAAGTAGGAAAAGAGGGCATGAGATGAGAAATGTAAGGAAAGGAAAAAGCATGAAAGGTAAGTGAAAGAAAATATGACAGGGTAGAAAGAAAAATAGGTTAGAGACAGTAAATATTATAGGAGCCAGGAAAAGGGGAATTAAGAATTGCAGTGTATGTAATGATGTCTTTTGAAAAAAGTAGAGAGGTGAAAAGACCAAAGTGGGATGAGGGAATGGAAAGTTGAATTCACGTGATGCATGGCCTTTGATTTTATTGAAATAGAAGTTAGATTATGCTGAGTTATAAGATTTAGATATAGCAACCAGAGAATCATCCTCATATCTGAGCCCTCTATTTGGGTAGTAGGGTTGGTTGTAGAGCTAGACATTTATCTGGTGATGTATACTTTTCTGGGTTAATATCAGCTGTGTCAAGGTTGCATGTCGTGGGAGTTCTAACAATGAAGATGTTTTAGTGATAGAGTCAACAGTGGTGAGTTTTTGAGTGATGTGTAGGTGCAGATGTGATAACTTTGTTATAGCACTATTCCATTTTAAAAACTCAAAAATAAAAAGCGACCAAATACTAAAAAATGTAAAAAGAATCCAGGCCACCTTGTTGAGGAAACATTAAACTTTTATATCAAAACCACAGTTACAAAAATTAGCTGAATGGTTTTGTTTCTGTTTTGCATTTTTAAAAAAAGTTAAAATTTTTTAAAAAAATGTCAGCATATTCAACAACTTGTTTGCTGTGGACCATATATGTGTGATTTTTTGATCAAATATTTTTCTTGACAAACATTTTTTATTAATAACATTATATTAATAAGGAATGAAGTTGGCACATTTATTTCTCAGTTAAGATTTTTTATTTAATGACACAAGTATTTGTTTAAAATACATTGTTAGGTGTTATTTCCTGAACTGAACAATGGATGGATTTTTATAAGTGGAACTTTTAAATGTGTTCTCTTTAAATGTTAATTGATTTATATTAGGGGAAATGTTATTTAAATAATGGGTAGCAGATGTGTGTGTGTGTTTGTGTGTGTGTGTGTTTTATCTGATGAAGTCTAGCTTGTAGACGAAAGCGCTCATTTTTGTAACTGTGGTTTTGATATAAAAGTTTATTGTTTCCTCAACAAGGTGGCCTGGATTCTTTTTACATTTTTTACTATTCCATTTTAAGTAATAACGTCGTCTGAAGACTGATGAGTACTGGGAAGGCATATAAGATGGATGACAATAGGAAGGTTGTGCTTTCTTGCTCTGTCACTAAGGTAGGATGTAACCTTATACAGAAAGCCATGTTTTTGATGGGTTTGTTTATTGTTTGGATTATGTGATGGTCAGATTTCTTTTTGTCATCGATAGTGACCCCAGCAGTTTAGTACATGAGACCTGCTCTGTTTGAAATTACTGTCTGATTATATAGCAAAGACCATTTTTTGAACAGAGAGGTTTTTAGCAGTAAATAAGATTAGTTTATTCTTCTTGGGATTAAAGAGAAGTTGAGCCTTATTTAGCCATGTTTCAACAAACGAGAAAGATTGTTATATCGCTTCATGTAGTTCTGTAAGGTTTTCAGATAAAGCAATAGCTATATAACCATCATTGTCTAGCTACCAAGGATGGAACACTCCACATTCATCGTAGCACTAAATTCTGGTATTGATTCAACTAAGTCATTTTACTGAACATTGTGATGTTATAGTTTTGTCCAAATGACTTCCAGTAATGGTGGTGGGGGATAAACTTCTTGCTTAGTGCATTACCATACAAGAGCTGCATAATGATTACTACTGCTCTTTCCTTAAGTTATTTCAGTTTAAAAACTCATCTTATCACTTAAAAAACAGAGATGATTCAAAGCTAGTTAAATCACCTTACACACTTGCAGAAAAGCAATTTGCAAAACTCTCATCAGCCTGCATGGATTATGCCACAGTGTCCTGTAAATCCAGGCACCTACAGTATTCTGGAAGCACATGGCATTCATATGTGGGCAACAATTAATTTTCTCAACTCTAAACTTACTGTTCTCCGTATTTATTCCCTCTGTGTTTTAATCCTCAGACCCCAGGGTAGCTAACAACTAATTGCTGCAGATGTTTAAAAGAATCACACTTAAGAATAAACAAATATGTATTACATAACTGCAGTTGCTTCCCTTCCATTTAAAAGTTGTAGTCATTCATGGAAAACCAAGACCTGCTAGCAGTCCTCCATAATATCTTGCATACCCCCTCACAAGCAAATACTGTCTCATCAGTCACCAACTAGAAATTATCTAGTTAAATGCCACTTGTACCAGTAACACAATATTACCATTTCAGGCCTGGGTTTCACCATACAGAGCAAAATTTATTTATTTATTTATTTCCAGTTTGATAACCGGGGTAGTCCACTGGGCCCGGAAGACCGTTTTCAGTGGAAGCCCGGGGAGAAAAGCTCCATGATAATACATTACACACAAAAACACAGCAGAAAAGATCTAAACTAATACATTACACACAAAAACACACTCTGTTCTAATAGCATAATACTTTAACAATTTCCAAACAAGAATGAGGTGCATTGGGCACTATGCATAAGAAAATGATATATTAGTGCAACTGTGATGTTAGTAAAGTAGGAAAGGAAAGGAAATTATAGATAGAGTTTGAATGCAAGAGCATGGATGCATGGGAGAAACGAAGAAGAAGCAAAGAAATTAAAGGAGAGGTGTCAGAAGAGGATAGAAAAAGAACAGATAACTAATGTTCAATTTGTGGTTGAGTCCAGGAGACCACCTTGAGAAAAAGGCAAAAGATTTAAGGTGAGAGTAAGCATAGCACTTGAAGGAAAATAAAGGGTTTATTCAGGGAGGAAGGAGGAGATAATGAAGAAGAGAGGGGAGCTAGGGAGAGAGTCAGAAGAAGGGGAACCAGGGGGTGGGATGGAACTAGGATAAATTGAGATCTAGGTAGGAAGTATACAATTACATTTCCAATTTTGGAAAAGGTGAGAATGAAGAAGAGATTTAAAGTGTTCATAGTTTGTAGTGGCTCTTAGAAGGGAAGGAAGTGAGTTCCATTTTTTTTGCTGTAGTATAGGAAAGTAGGAGTTGGCCAGGGGGTCGTTTGGGTTTGTAAACTGAAATAAGATTTTGGTGGCTAGATCTTAGGGGCCTTGGAGGATTGTATATGGTAAAGGTATTAGATAATGCTGGGCAAGCAGTGGGTTTAAAGATTAGTTTGTGTGCAGTAGTAAGTTGGAGGAAATTGAGTTGATTAGGAGTTCTAGCCATTGAAGACTACGGAGGCAGATGCAGTGGTGTGTAGAATGAGTGGAGTTAGTAGCGAATTTGGCAATTTTGTAGTAGCAACTTTCAAGTTTTGCGGAGATAGAAGTGGAGAGATTGGATAGAAGAGGAGCACCATACAGTAGAGAAGGGAGAAGGAAGGTAGTGGCGAGAGTTTGTCTTGAAGATGGAGTAAGAAAGTTTGCATTTCTATAAAGCATACCGAGCTTCTGATGAGTTTTCTTTATGTTTAGTTGAATATGATTATTAAATTTCAGGTGTTCATCAATGGTTACTCCGAGTAATTTAGCACTACTAACAACTTCTATTGAGGACTGGGAGAGGCTGGAAATTATGAAGGATGACTTATCAAGAGTCAGAGCTTTTGAGGGGGAGAAGAGAATGATGTGGGATTTATTGGCATTGAGGGAAAGATGATTTTGAAGCATCCAATTTTCTATGGTTGTGAAGGCCAATTGGGTTTTGGCTTGGAGCTCGGGAAGGCTAGGCAGAGCAGATAACAGTGGAGTCATCTGCGTATTGTACTATTTGAGCAAGAGGAATAGAAGAGTGGAGATCATTGATAAAGATGTTAAAGAGCAAAGGCCCGAGAATAGAACCCTGAGGGACTCCGGTAGGGGTAGGTAGGAATTTTGAGGTACCAGTATTCCATTTCACAGCTTGGGATCTATCAGAGAGATAACTTCTGAACCAAGAAAGAGAGTTGTGGGAGAGATTGAGGTTAGAGAGGTGGTTGAGAAGGAGAGTGTGGGATATAGTGTTGAAGGCCTTAGAAAGGTCAAGAAGAACAGTGGAGACAATTTTTCCAGAGTCACGGGCTTGGTTGACAATTTCTAGGAAGGAATGAAGAGCAGTTATGGTACTGTGGCCAGGCCGAAACCCATGTTGTGTAGGAGTGAGGAGATGGTTATCGAGAAGGTAGGGCATGAGTTGCTGGTGTATGCATTTTTCAAGAATTTTTGAGATTGGGGAAAGAATTGCTATTGGGCGGAAGTTAGAGATGGTGTTATTTTTGCCTCCTTTATGGAGGGGCAGAATGTGGGCAGCTCTCCAAAGTTTGGGAACATAAGATTCTTGGATGGATCTATTGATGAGAATGCTGATAGGTATGGCGATGCCATTTGCTGCGAGCTTGAGAAAGAGTGATGGAATGTTCTCAGGAGCATTGGAGCATGGTTTGAGTTTGAGAAGAAGTTGTTTGATACTGGTGGTAGACACGGGATGTAGAATGAAAGTGGGAGGTGGGTTATGAGAGTTGGAGTGAGGGATGGGTGTAGAAGGATGCCTTGGGTTAGGGGTAGGGGTGGAAGCGGAGAAGGATTTAGTCAGTTCAGCTACTGAGCCAGTAAAAAATGAGTTAAAGAGAGTTGCTATTTCAGTGTCAGTCTTATTATTGTCTGGACAGGGATTGGATTTTGTACCTTGATGTAAGAGTGAATTGATGGAATTCCAGAATTTTTTGGGATTATTTGTGAGGGTGGACTGAAGTTTGCCGTAGTAAGATTTCTTATCCTTCATAATAAGTTTTTTAGCAAGATTGCGGAGTTGCTTAAATTGCAGTAAAGAGGCTGAGTTTTTATTTTTGTTGTATAGTTTCCACGTTTTGTCCCTTTGTCACATTAGAGTTTTAGTGTCTTTAGTTAGCCAAGGGGCAGAGTTGAACTTTATCCTTTTTGTACGGGGAGGGGCTTGGGAATCTAGGATTTTAAGGAAGGTAGTATTGAAGAGTTCTAGGGCTTCATCTAGGGGAAGAGTGTTTAGTGAATCCCAGTTTGTTAGTTGAAGGGTTTCTGAAAATACTGAAGGATTAAAGTTAGTTAGGTTGCGAGAGTGGGCATATTGTTGTTGGTGTGGGAGCTGTTGGGTTTTTCGGTTAATAAAGGCTGGGAGATGATCACTTAATGAGTCTGGTAAGGTACCTGAGTTGGAGATATTGTTAGGGTGGCTGACTAGAATCCAGTCCAAGATGGACCCTGGAGGGTTGGTTTTGTTAGGTCTGGTAATGTTGTTTATTAGTTGAGTAAAATTATAAAGATTGATAGACTGAAGGGAGTATTGTTATTAATTTTATTCCAATCAATATTTACATCACCTAGAATGAAAGTTTCCTGTTTAATATTGTTTGAGGCCCAACAGAGAATATTCTCTAGGGTGGAGGAGTTGTCTCCAGGAGGGATATAGATGGTTATAATACAGATACTTTTGAAGTTGTTTATTTTGAGGATTCCTATGACTAGTTCTGCATTATTAAAGTTGGGAATGGTATTTTGGTATGGGCTAAGATTTAGCAGGCAGTTGTAGACTAAGGCTACACCACCTCCTTTTTTGTTTTGGCGATCGGACCTGAGTGCTTGGTAGCCAGGTGGTAAAATTTCAGAGTTACTAGTTTGAGGTTTTAGCCAGGTTTCTGTTACTGCTACTATGTCAGGTTCAGTTACATTTAGCCAGGCATGAAAGTTTGTTATTTTGTTATTAATACTCTGGGTATTAATGGTAATAAATTTAAGGTATTTATTATTGTGCCTATTTGTGGAGGTAGTGGGAGAGAGAATGTTAGTTGGTGTTGGCCCAGGGTTAGGATGGACATCTCCTGCAAGAGCAAGACAAGAGAAGGAGTAGAGGAGTTGAAACTTAGAATTGCGGAGTAAAGTAAAAGGGAGATGTAATTTACATTTGAAAGTGGGAGATTTTTTGTAGAGAGTATGGTGTTTTAGTTTAAAGTAATGAAATGGATTTGGTTGAAGGAGGGAGGGGGATATCAAATAAGAATGGAGGGATGAAGGATGAGGAAGGGAGATAGTGGAGGATGAGTGGGGTGAAAAAGAGGCGGGTAGTGTGGTATTGGAATAAGAAGATGCATTATGCAGAATGGTAAGAATGAAAAGACATGTAAATGAGATGAGATAGTGTAGAAGAGACATGGAGGAGTAGTGTAGGATAGATATTGGAAGATAGGGTAGTGGTAGGCTATGGAGTATAGAGATATAAGGAGGGGATGTATGAGAGAGAGCAGTTGGGAAAGGGGAGTGAGAGGGGGAGGGGCGGTTTAAAGAGAAATCTGTAGGAGGGGGAGGAGCAGAGTGATGGGATAGGCAGAGTGGAATAGGGGAGGGGCTAGGAGGGGACTATAAATGTAGATGCACTGGGGGTGGGTGGGATTTGGGGGTAGGGTAGGGGAGCGGAGTGAGCCCGCAGGGCGAATGGAGTGGGAAGAGTCACAGAAGGAGAAAGGCCAGGAAAAAAACTATCAGTGGAGAGCTGAAGAGATAAGGAAAGTTTGGATATAGGAGGAAGGTAAGGGCCTTACCAGTAGTGATAGTGGACAGAGAAGTGTAAGATAAACGTATCTTCAGGGGGGGGCTGGCAATGCAGCAAGGTAGGAGAGTAGGACAGCAGAGGTCCAGGAAGGCAAGGGAAGATCAAGAATCTATCGTTGGAGTGGGGAAAGCAACAGGTAAGTACAGGGGACAGAGATGTAGTATGAAAGAGAGGACTATAGTGGATTAAGAGAGTAAAGTAAGAAATAGGGCTTTACAGATTAAAGGGGAAGAAGATAAAGATGAAATAGAGTATAAGGCAGTAATTAGATTAATAGGGAGAGGACGACATCTAGTGGCCAGGTGCTGGGATGCAACTAAGGTCCACAGAGGCTGTCGAAGGGGTAGAATAAGTGAGAGGAGGAGGATGAGGACAGTGTAGGTAAGTGGAGCTAGTAGAAGAGGAAAGGTGGCTGTACAAAAAAGAAGAGGAAGGGCTGACTGCTGGCGTCTTGGCAGGGAAGCGTTCAGAACACATAGCGGGGCTAAAATAACTAAAGAACAGTAGGTTTAGCAGATGGTGCACATACTTCCTTGGTTTCTTCAAGGGGAGGCTTGATTCTAGTCCAAATAGGGGGAGAGAGCAGCACAGTTTGTTGAGTTGCTTGGCGGACTGGATATTTAAAAGACATGTTTGCAGAGAATGCTGTATTGATTTCTTTATAGAAGACTGAATCAACTTCGAAATCTCATAGACTTGAGGAAAACATAGGATTAAATGATAAAGCATAGAATGTGACTACTTCTTTTGTAGTGATATAATAAGGTCATTTCTGAATGCCAGACACCTGAACATGAAAGAAGTGAATCCATGTGATTTTATTTGTGCAAGAATCCCAATAGGCAAATCAAATATTATGAGTCTGCCACTTCATAAAATTTACCCTCTGCTACACACCATAGCTAACTTGATTACTAAATACTTCCTAATTAGCAAATAATGTAGTGGGTGACATTAGCAGCAGGATGCCTTCCCAGAAAAGCTCAGCCTAAGACATTTATTCTCTTCTTACTCTTACATAGTTCATACCACCTCCTAGTATGACTGATTAAAGAAAGGGAATATTCAGCTTGCTCAGTTGGACAATCATCTGTTGTCCACAGCAGCTGAGGATATCTGCCATAATTCCAAATATACACATTGATGACTCTCCTGCTCTGGCCATCTTATTCCACCATCAACTCCTGCCATGTTTGCCAATCTCAGCTGGAAATTTAAAAGAACAATATTACTAACATTTAATACTTGTCACCACAAGTAACCTTTCCCTTTTTTGGAAATAGGCTTAAATGCTTCACAATGTGTTTGTTACATTGACTAATTACCATTCACCTCCAAGGAAATGTGATATTGAGGGATAGCACCATAATGGATCTCCTCCCATGGCAAAGTACACATGATGAAGAGAACATAAGAAAGGTGAAAGGTGAAAGTGATGACATGGAACCCAGTACAATTTACAGTATTAAAAGCAGTAAAAAAACAATAGATTACACTCATTAGCAAAATGAACAAAACATATTTTAAAGAAATATAGTAAGCTAAGACATTATTTTGATTCAAAACTGTAGTAATGCAGATGATACGGTTGTTTTTCCTGAATTTACTCATGCACAACTTGTTGAATAGGCTTTATTAGAAATGTCTTCAAATCTCTATTAAATCAAGACATACACACACATTCACACACACACACACACACACACACACACACACACACACACACACACACACACACACACACACATATATACACACACACACGCAAATGCACACACAAATATATACACGTGCACATACACACACACACACACACACACACACACACATACATGCAGGCGAGCACACACACACACACACACACACACACACACACACACACACACACACACACACATATGCAGGCACACACACACACACACACACACACACACACACACACACACACACACACACACACACACACACACACACACACACACACACACACACACACACACACACACACACACACACACACACACACACACACACACACACACACTAGACATGATTTTATAAACCTGTATTTGGTACAGCTGTACTTGGATTCACTTTTCTGTGATGAGCAGCTTAAAGAGAACCAGAACCCAAGCACTTTCCAATAGCTTAAGTTTTATGTATCTGCCCTCATACAGCAAGTCCTGGATGTTGCCACACTCACCTGACTCAGTCTCAGACTGAAAGCTTGAGTGATTTTTTCCCAATTGTGAATTCATGCAGCCATGTCCACTAGAATATTCTAAGGCCCTGTCCCTTTCCACACAGTTAAACAGTTGGAAGGTTTAACCACCAAACTTATTGGCAAGATGGAATACAGAACTGCCTGTATTGTAGCTATGTGGGACTCCCACTCCTCACCATAGATTATCACATCATTCAGGGTGTCAACATGGAATACAAAACTGCCTGTATCGGGGATACGTGGGACACCCACTCCTCATTGCAGGTTATCACATTATTCAGGGAAGCAGTGGAATGGTAGTGATGGGGTTTTAAAACCTTACCTGTCATTTTTTGAGATATGTCTGAAACCCAGCTAATCTAAAAGTTATCTCTTCTGAGGATTAGTCTGATAGCTGGATCCTATAAGGCTTCAGCCTGAAGCTGCACCCTGGTTCTACACCCAAATTAAATGCAAGTTAGGTTTCAAGAGAACACAGAAAAGAAACTTGAACTTTAATACAAATTCTTTTACCAGTTTTCAAGGGAGAACATAGAAAACATACTTGAACTTTAATACAAATTCTTTCACCTTTATAATTTGTTAAATTACGTTTCAGTCGTGTGTACTGTATGAACAAGCTCTGCAATCTTGGAACGACCTGACATTTAGGAAGCACCAAACAGATTTCTGTTTCTCCAGAGTGTTTATACATTGACATGATGAACTTGTTCAAGTCTTCTTTTGTATGACTGCACAATCCTATTTCACCCTCCACACTTTCTAGTTCTAATTTATGTTGTCCATACCATATGGCAAGCAACCTGTTTTGCATTGCAAAAAGAAGATCTAGTAGTTTGTCACCATGTTAAAATGTCATCATGTTAGCATGTCTGTAAAAATTGTGCTTTTTGAGCACCCCTGCACTCTCAATAGAGGCACAACTGCATTTTCTGGTAGGTAGTCCAAAGTTTTCATACCAACCAGTTTTGCACTCTGGGCAGGTAGCACAAATTCTATGGCAGGAAAAAATTCCAGGCTAATGGACCAATGAAAGAACTATGTCTCTCTCATTTCCTTTACCCCTAAATGGCTGCTTAATATCTGGCTGTAGGCCAGGTTCAATACTGTACTTCTGAAGGTATGGATAATAGCAGTTGTTTAATTACCTCTTCCCCTTTCTTGTCAATTTGGTGAATGAGTTCACTTTCTACTTCAAAATGTAGAAATGTGCATGGCTGATCTGGCGATACAGCAATGCCATTTATAACTTGTACCTTCTTTCTGGCCTCTGTTAAGTGGAATCTCTCCAATGTTCTTTCTTAAAACTCATATGGCTAATGCTTAAGTTGATCATTTATTTTATTATTGTCCATATGTTATTCCTTAATAATATGGATTATTTATTTTCTAGTTTCCTGTCAATATTTCCTTCTAGATCTACTTCATTGAAGTGTAAGCTTCCTCATATTTCTTCCCACACCCTGTGGACCCTTGAGACCTACCATTCTTGGATGCTCACAATTCATGGAATAGGGAAGCTCACTTTGCAGAATGACCTTGTACCAAAGGTTGGGTATTAACACAATAGCTCAGCGTAACTAAGGGAATATGAAACAATACTTCATTGGTGGGATAGTCCCTTTTATTACCATGCACACATATAACCCCATTTGTTTTTCTTTAAATTCATATTACAATCATTTATTAAAGGCTTACTTATTAAGGTTACCATATTTACAGAGTCAAGCAGTACTTGTGCATGTTACCCATCCATGTGTCACATTCCTGGGTTTGCACTAGAATACTTTTAACAGTAGCTGGTATAACACCATTATTAGACAGGGAATTGTGTATTCTTCTAGTTGATACAGTATAATCTGTAATGTGCTTCTCAACAGATGCATTCATCACTTTGCATTGCTTCATTGTTTAATGGACAATGCTAAGCTATGTGTCCAAACTCAAAACACTCAAAGCATTTTATGTTATCTATGTTTGTTTTAGTCTCTTTCGTTATAATTTGTCTATAATTGCCTTTGTAACCCTGAGATGGCTAATTTCCTTTGTCCTCTCATATAACAGTCCTACCAGTTCCTACACTCTTTTCTGAGTTCCATGAGATGGAACAGGATACTGTAGCCTGTATTAGCTTGGGCACTACCATATGTCATTTCATCAACTCCAGGAGCTATTCTGCCAAGTCAGGATTAGTTTGGCTTATCATATGTTGAATAGGGGAGGGCAAACATCTCAGAAAATGGTCCATCACAATGTGGTGTATGGTCTTGGATGCTGGTGCATTTTCTTGCTTTAGCCACTTTTGTGCCAGGTGGGTCACACTGAACATCTGAGAGCTAGCTGCCTTGTTAGAATTATAGATCCTGGCATCTGTGACCAGGTTGCTGAAGTGACAGTTAATTGTGCCAGTATATGTTCTTTCAGTTTCTGATAGCTGTTGGCTTGTGGCCATCACTTAATACAATCCCTTCTTTGGTATGTACAAATCAAAGTATATGGCTCAACTGGAAAGGCTCCAAAAATTTCTAACCTAGAAAATTAAAGGGTTCATAGATGTGTACTAGGCTAATGACCACTAGGGCCTTTTTAAGCCTAGAAAATGCATCCCAACTCTCTGGAAAGTTCTGGTACCATTAACAGGTGTAAGCAGGGACTTGAGAGGTAAATTATTTATAAGTAGGGGCCTGGGGGATGAGTCCTATACAGGCTGTCTGTGTCCATTAGAGAGGTGACAAAACAAGGATGAATTTCGTGATCCCCATCCGACTGTCCAAGTTACACTTGAATTGGGTTAGGGAGGAACTCTGCTTCACATGGATGGCATTGGGAAGCCTTTTCCAGAGAAGTGGTAGTCTCTGGGATATATAACTGTCTCTCCAAAAGGCCCTGTTTATATCACAGGCAAGGTTTAAATCTTTAGAATGGGTAATTCTGGTGTTGCTTGTTTAGCGGATATGCAGGAGCACCATAAGGGTGGAGTTTGACAATACCTTGTATACCAGGCATAGATTTCCCTTCAACAGCCATAGACAGAACATAGGGATAAGGCTTTGAGACAGTCCGCCTAGGCCATGTTACTTATACCCTGTATTATTTTAGTGATGACCCTCTGTGGACATTCCAGTTGCTGGATGTGCTTGGTTAGGTATATACCAAAGGGAGCACTGTATTCAGTGATGGGTCTGATGAATGTTGAAAATAGTGGAACAATGCCCTCCTTGGACCTGGATACAATACCTTTGTTTATGAGTTGCACAACATAGAATGATTTCCTCAGTACTATAGACACATGATGGCCAATGGCTGGATTACTGCCTACATGTGTCCCCAAGTCCCTGACTACTTGGTCACCTCTTAGGGCTGTGTTGTCAATATGATAGTTACAAGGGGTGGATGACTTCCTAAGGGTATTATTATGCATTTCTTGGCATTTAATTTTATTATATGATTCTGACACAAGTTATTTGTCTGTGTCAGCCCTTCCTGGAGAACATTAGTGTTGATGGGGCATTCTATGATTGCTCCTAATTTGCAATCATCTGCAAATTTAGTTAGCCAGAGGCCATTGGCATTGGCCTTGACTTCAGAGAAGTAAAATCCAAAATGCAGCAGTTCCTGGACTCTGCTTATAACTGGCTTCTTTGTAGAGGTGGGGTCCCCAATTCTAACTTACTGGGTCCTGTCTGTCAGCCAGGTGACTATCCACTGGGTAACATAAGGGTCTGTATCCAACCTGTTGAGTTTATCAACAATTCTTTGACTTAGCCAAATTCCAGCAGGAACTAAAATCATGTAATTCATCTATTTTAAAACTCCTCCCCTTAGAGGAAGCAGTTGTGAACTTTAACAATAAATTCCTTGAGATCCTTGACTTACACGCACCTATTCGCTAAAAAAGAACAAAGGCAAAAACTGTACCATGGCTTTCAAAAGAGACTAGACTCAAAATTATTCTTAGAAACAAAGCCTGGGCTTTATGGCATTAAACTAAACACCCCCAAGATCAAAGTAAGTACAGGCAACTTAGGAACAAAACTAAAAAATTCATACTACAAGTCAAAAAACGTACTACTGCAAATTACAGGCAGAAAATCAAAATAACCCTCAGAAGTTTTGGGCAGGCTTGAATAAACTATTACACCCTGGACAAGCTACTACCCCCATCCCAGTTGCCACTACTGATAACCCCCCCATAGGATTTTTCAAATAGTTTTAACCGATTCTTTACCGAGACAATTCAGGCCCTAGCCAGCCAACTACTTCCTAGCTCCCTTGGCCCAGAAAGTACCACCTCTAGAAACCTACTCTCATTTAGTTTTCAACCTGTCACCACATCACTTATCTGTATCCTAATCAAAAAACAAAAACCCATCACACTATCGGCTGACCAACTTCCTGCTGAATACCTACAAAAATCAGCTGATGCTATTGCATACCCGGTATCGATACTTATCATTCGAACCATAGAAGAAGCTAAAATTCCCACTATCTGGAAAATATCCTATGTAATCCCACTCCATAAAGGAGGTAGCTCTACTGAAATCTCCAACTATAGGCCTATAGCTATACTCTCTCCACTTGCAAAGATTATGGGAAAATGTATTCAGAGACAGTTCATGCACCACCTAATCCATAACCACCTTATGGCAGATACCCAGCATGGTTTCAGACCTCACCACAGTACTACCTCAGCCCTACTAGCCTTTACCAACACCATAAACCATAATCGAAACAATAACCATATTTCTTCAGCCGTCTTCTTGGATCTTTCCAAGGCATTCGATATGGTTGACCACCAACTATTAATCCACACCCTGCAAACACTAAGTCTAGATCGTAAAGCCCTTCAATGGTTTAAATCCTATTTAAGTGGTAGACAGCAGGCTATTCTTTGGCAGAATAAACTCTCTAACCTACTACCTAACACCCTTGGAGTACCACAAGGCTCTATACTAGGGCCTCTGTTATTTTCCATTTTCATCAATGATATGAATACTGTCATCCCAAAAGTCAGCTTTATCCAATATGCTGATGACTCTACCCTGATTTGCTCGGCCACATCCCCAATAAAGTTACAGTTAGCCACCCACACCACCTTTAACACAATAGAAAACTGGCTTTCCCAATGACGTCTGATTCTAAATCCTAAAAAACTAAAATGTTGTTATTATTACCTACACAAAGGTCTATTTCCTTTAATTTTATAATAAAAGCAAATGATGGAACAATAATCTCCCCTGACCTCTCCACTAAACTATTAGGTGTCATTATGGATAATAATCTAAAATTCGACCTACATGTTAACCAATTGATCAAAACCATCAACAAAAAACTAGGATCACTTTACAGAATAAAAGCCTTCCTAACCCCCCAGCCAAAGTTGCCATAGCTCGATCTCACCTTCTCTCTACTCTTCTGTATGCATCCCCTCTTCTCTCTAATGTTAACAAGAATGTATTGAACAAATTCTCAATCTGTTATAACCACATTGCCAGGTTTGCCAATGGGCTGCCTTTTAGGACACATCACTGCATCAATCTAATCCAGCTTAGATGGCTTGAACTAAAACATAAAATCATATATAACCCTAACAATATCCCTGCATTTAAAGATCTTGTCACCCTCTATAATAATCCTGGGCCGCTGCGTTCCTCCAACAAACTCCTTGTTAAGATATGTAAAACTAATAACTCAGCCGATGACTCACTCTTTGTAAATTCTGTAGGTAGATCGTGGAACTCTCTACCAGCTGATATTACCTTACTCTCTTCACTTGGTCAGTCCAAAACTAGGCTCAAAGACTACCTAGGAACAAACTGGCTACGTCACTGTATCAAGCCTGGTTAACCTGTCTTTGGAATGTGTAAATCTGCTAGGTAGCCTACTATGTAATTTTGTCCAATTCTCTCACTGAATAACACTACCTGATGATTTGTTATAATGTTTGCTCTTCTGATCACTGAAAATATTCTGTATGTAATTTGTATTGTCTACCCATCTAATCTCTGTAAGTAATATATTTGTTATTTATTTGTAATATGTGTCATGTTATGATGATTTGTTATTCCATGGAGCTTTTCTCCCAGGGCTTCCGCTGAAAATGGACATGCATCCAGTCGGACTATCCCAATCAACAAATGTAAAATAAAATTAAATAACATTTTCGAGTGGGATATTGTGTCAAATGCCGTGGCCAGGTCAGGATAGGTGGTATGAACCATTTTGCCCTCATCCATTGCTTTGGTGACTTTCTCAAAGAATTCTTCCAGACTGAGTAGACATGACCTACAAAACCACATTGGGTTGGGTTCATTGGCTGGCAGTTTTCTAAATCATTATTGATAATTTCCATGATAATTCTGTCCAAGGCATAGTATATGAGACTAGTGAGACTTAAGGGTCTGCAGTTTCCTGGGTCTGTAGTTGGTTCACATTTGTCCAGAGGGATGAGTGTTGCTGTTCTCCATTTGTGTGGCACAAAGTCTATTTGGAGGCAATGGTTAAATAGAGTTTTCAGAAGGCCTGATAGGTATTTAAAAGGCATACTGGGATATTGTGTGGGTCCATTGATAAGGTGTTCTTGGCCTTAGAGAGAGCAGTGTGGACTTGTTCCCTAGTGATAGTAGGGGGAGTTATGTTTGATGATATTTCCTGAAAGGTAGTTGAGGGGGAGACAGGCTAGAGTTGAATTTGTCTGCAGGTGAGTTTGCTATATCCTCTGGCTCAGTACATGTGGCTCCATTAACAATGAGCTCTGCATAAACTTGTGCATTGCCTTTGAGGTAACAGACATAGCTAAAGAATGCCGTGTGGATGCCCTTGGTCTGGGAGGGCAAATTTACCTCAAATTTGGCTTTTGTAGACTGTATTTATCCTCTGAGTTCTTTGTTTAGTTTGATGAGTGCTTTTATCCTGTTGAGTTCTACACTGCCTATTTTTTTCCAGGATTTTCTTCCTTCTGTTATACAGCCTATTGATGATGCTATTCCACCAGGGTGACTTGTTTTTTGAGTTAGTTCTGTACTTATTCTTGGTGGGTGCAGCTGCCTCTATGCAGCTATTAACATGCTTGTATAGGATTTCTGTGAACAGTTCTGTGTAGGCAGCAGTGTTCACAGGGTGTAAATGGGCTCAAAAATTGGCAGGTTATCACTTAATAATAGGAAGATAGCCTTAGAGTAGTTCCGGAATATTTCAGACTTAGGTCAGTTTCTCGGTTTTATTTTTGTTTCAAAGAAGACTGTTTTGTAGTCTGTACTTACCAGAGAAGACATTACACTAAGAGGGTATGCAGTGCTCTCCCATATAAGTGAAGACCAGATCTATTATGTTTGTGCTGTTAGCAGGCATGCTGACAATCTGGTCCAGAGAGTTTTTATATACAAGATCCAGGAATCTCTGTGCCTGCATGTTTGGTGTTGTATATGATTCCCAGTTAATAGTGGGGTAATAAAAGTTGCCCGTGAATATGATATTGGGTTTGATAGTGAGTGTTTCCAGTAAGTTTAAATGCATGTTATGGGTTTCCTAGAATGCAAAGGGGCATCTACACCTTGGAAGGAAGTGGTATAGGATTTTGCCTATAGTGATTATATGTGGAGAAGCTCAAGTACATTGTCCTGTTTTACAAACATTGAGGTATATTTATTTTTGATGGAAATCAAGATACCTCCACCTTTAGTCCCTGTCTGTATAGTACCTGCTCTAAATGTGTGAAAGGCATTATAGCCTTGCACTGCCAATGTGCTCTCCAAGGCTTTAAACTATGTCTCAGTGACTGCACAGACTTCAGCATTCTATAGGGTGAGGGAAGCTCATAAGCAGTGAAGTTTCTTAAATCCTTCAAATATCCTCATAGAGCAGCAAGACTCTCATTTTACTGATTACCCTATGGGTTGTTGAGAGGTGACCTGTATCTCACTTCTTACGTCATTTAAGACCCAGTCCTATTGGATCTGCTATTTCTGTGCAAAACAGTGGCTCTATAAACACCAGCACCGAAAACATAAATCTACACAAACAAATAAACAAAACTTAGTGGAGGGATAGCTTCCTACATCAGTGCATTCATAGCCTATGCAGTACGTTATCATTATAGGTCAGAGTCCTAATTTGGCTACCTAGCCATATGTAGACATAAATTTACTCCAGGTCTATAATTTACTACCCTGCTCAATTTGGGAGGTGAGCACTATTGAGAGCTTGAAAAGGGTGGTAGGGCATCTTATGCTCTTCCTAATCATTTATCCTGTGCAATCCTTATGTTACAGATCAATATAAATCTTTCCAATTTTCCCATTAGGAAAGATGCCATCAGTTTAGCTCACACAGTAGTTGGACAATCTTCTGTTTCTCAGCAGTCTATCTAAAGGATATAATAAATAGGATCTGACATTATTAGTATACCCTAAACTTTGGGGGAAGAAGTGAGTTCTTATTGCCTATGATTTGGGTTTGGGCCCTGTCTATATGATTCCTTTCCCATACAACATCATACCTTTTAAAATGTGTACATTTCGAGCAAGGTCTGAAAGCAGCAGTGCTCTTTTGAAAAATTTGGCTAGTTTCGTTTTTCTTCTTTTTTTCCCCCCTTGTAGATCTTGATTACTTTCTTGTTGAACATGAACATTTTGAAACAATGCTTCCATATATTTCTCCTTATTGCTCAGTGGTAATTTTGACACAGTCTACCAAGTCAAGGAAATAGCAACTCTGTCAGTTATCTATACCAATAGAGCAATTTAGAGGTTCCTCAGTACCTGCACCATGTGTAACAAATTAAAATGTGCTGTTAAGCAAGACAGTTTACAAAGTCCTAACAGAAGAAGTCCACTTCTGTTTCATGGCTAATGCAAAATATTATTTTCTTCAGCTGAATGCTAGAATATAATTTGCTTTCCTTATCTTTAAACCAAATTTTCCACCTGTTCTGGTCCAGCTTTTAAGGAAGGGAAGTATAACATTTTTCTTCAAAGTTGGCTGCCTTCACACAGCTCAAATTGCTCTTCTTCTAAACTCACTCTTTATTCTCTCTAGACACGCATCAGGTTTGTTTACTTTTGTATTGTTGACTGAACAATTTTGAACCCAGAAATAATGAGACCAGAAAATCACAAGCCAAGAATGCTGAGGACCATAGGAATGAGCAACCTGACTCGCCCCCTACCTTACTCATGTTAGCACTTATTTCTGTGTCTGCACAGGTCAGGAGATTCAATGTTTGACACTGTTCATTTTTATAGTCCTCATTCTTCTGGTCTCATTTTTCCCAGATTCAAAATTTCTTTGATCACAAATACGACAGTAAACCAGGAACTCTTATTTTAAAGACTTGAACATGATTTTTTTTTTTTTTTACATATATATTTTATTTTGTTGCATTTTTGTTTTTAAAAAACAGTTGGTTAATTTTAAATTAACTGTGCATAAAAAAAAAAATAACAGATAACCGCATAAATTATTTTTTATTCACACTGAATATTAGTTTGATCCTTTAGCTCCAGCCCCCTTTCTGAATTTTGTAAATGTTATTTACAGTAGATTTTTACATTTGAACTGTGAACATTTGAAGTCCCTTTAAAGAGTTGTAAAATTTGCAATCAGAGATGTGGTTCGGAGACAAAGTACCCATTTGCACTGTTAGTGATGTGTGTTCGGGACTGAACCTGGGCAACTGGAAGGTCTTTCATCCATCATTAATGTCCTCAGAATCAGAATGTGTAAACCATTCGTATAGCAGAGGAGAAGAAGGAAGCACTAGACAGACTCTATTATTTTTAAGCTACCTGCCATTCTTTTCTTAATTTTAAAGTATATAATATAATAGCCACACAAAACCAGGTAAAAATTATAACAGTTAATAAAAGAGAATGCAACTGTGCAATTAAATGACACAATAAACAACACAGTAAGTGGGGATTGGTTAAAGCAGTAAAAATGAATCTTCCTCAAAGGCCAAATACTAGTTAGAAGTAAAAGCCAGCCACAGGGCTAATTTCTCTATTGCCTTAATTAGTAGCACTGGGTTTTCTGAAGCATGTTCCACTGGGGCTATCCCATATAATATCTGCTTGAAATTCCCAATACTTGGAGAACTTACTGTTTCCCATCACTTTGTAGTATATTTACTTGCCTTCAACATAAGCAAGTTCAATAAACTCATAGTGGAAGTGTTACTAAATGAAATAAACCAAATCAAAATTCAAGGGCATGGGCAGTTGTTGAAACTTGCCCTGACCATATAACTGCACAAACTTGTTGAATATCGCAGAGTGTTTTTTGGTTGGTTTGCATTTTTTAGCCCCTGTTGGTTTCTGTATTATTTAACATCACAGACTTCCTGAAGAACCTTTTTGATACTCCAAATGGCTGCACACTCCCAGAATATGAGCACCCAGTCCCTTATGTCTTGATTAATTACATCTCCAACAAGCAGACATTTATTTTATTTATTTAACATTTGTTTACAGAGGAAGTCAAACTGGGACAGAGCCCATTTACAGTGGATGCCCGGGGAGAAATGCTCAGAAAACCTCTTGCTGTGAGATGACACTGCTAACTGCTGCTGCATTGTGCCACCCGTTGCATTCTTGCAAGATGAGCCAGTATTAAAAAAACACACAAAGCAGTCCCAATGCCAGTTATAAAATCCAAAAAAATTTAAAAAATAAATACCAAAACCCAAAAGTAATCTGTGGAACAGCAGACAGAAACTCAATGATAATATACCACAGTAGGAACTTCACAATAAAAACAGTAAGCGGTTTATTAAATAATAGTTGTAAGGGCTTTCGTAGTGTTGCACACTGCTTCATCAGGCAAAGAATAAAAAGGAGAAAAGGTCTTACATATACTAGTACAAAAGCTCTTTTTTATTCTTTGTCTGATGAAGCAGTGTGCAACACTGCAAAAGCGCTGATAACTATTATTTAATAAACCACCTACTGTTGTATCATGAAGTTCCTATTGTGGTATATTATCATTGAGTTTCTGCCTGCTGTTCCATCGATTACTTTTGGGTTTTGGTATTTATGGTGTATAAAACCATTAAAATTGGCATTACCACCCAAAAATATCTGAATTTGTAAGAGCAAGTGCAAACTTTTCCAATCCTCTTTCTTAAGAACCAAATGCAATTCCTATTCCCACATTGATCTGAATGTATCAAGAAGATTCATCTGTAGTGCCAGGAAAATCTGATGTAGCATACCAATATAACCTTTAGTGTTAACCTGCTGATGTCTTGCCTCCAGTAGCCATACAATTCAATATGGCCAATCCACCCATCTGATTTTATATAAAATGTATTTATATAGCTACATATATATATATATATATATATATATATATATATAGAGAGAGAGAGAGAGATAAATATACATTTCATATATATATATATATATATATATAGATAGATAAATATAGCTATATATATATATATATATATATATATATATATATATATATATATATATATATATATGTATATATTATACAAAGATAGATAGCTGCATCAATATCTCCCCCTCCCTCGGTCTCACTCTCTCTATACATATGTGTGTGTATATATATATATATATATATATATATATATATATATATATATATATATACAAAGATAGATAGCTGCATCAATATCTCCCCTCCCTCTGTCTCTCTCTCTATACATATGTATATATATATATATATATATATATATATATATATATATATATATATATATATATATATATATATATATATATACATATAGAGAGAGATAGATAGATATAAATATACATTTCATATATATAGATAGATAAATATAACTATATATATATATATATATATATATATATATATATATATATATATATATTATACAAAGATAGATAGCTGCATCAATATCTCCCCCCTCCCTCTGTCTCTCTCTCTCTATACATATGTGTGTATGTATATATATATATATATATATATATATATATATATATTTTTTTTTTTTTTTTAAGCACTCTTCTTGCCCTAATCTCCCACACTTCTTTCCTACTTTTTGGAAAGCTAAGGGTGTTTTGTATGACAATAATAAGAATCATGAAGCTAACGACTAGAAGCTAATCTGCTTTCTGAAACATATGAAGACTGGAAAAGTTCTGCCTTCCCTTGCATCCCTGAAAACTCCATTTGTAGCAAGCCATGTAATTGTATATGTGAGCTCCCCCTTTCCTTAATTTGATTTTCTGGTTTTATTTATTGTTTTCTGTAAAGTGGTTTGTGTTTAATCTCTGTGTGCTGACAACGTGGAATCTTCCATTTCTTATTAAGCAGATGCTCCTGAAGTGGGCTTTCCTCCACACTTGAATATACTGCTTTCCATTTTGCTAACCATTACCTGTGTTTAGAAATTTGTGGAGTGCTCTGATTCTGCAGTTAAATTATAGTCATGCTTTCAATATTTTTGTGCATCTGGGTTAGTGAGGAGGGAGGACTGAATGATTGTTTTTCCATTCAGACTAATGGGGCCTAGACTTTAGCTGTATAAACCTTTTCCTTTACCTGCTAATCAATCACAGGGTGGAGAAGAAAGACAACACAAACATTTTATAACCAACTACAAATTTAATATTACACATTACCTGATTATGTGTCAAATGACTGAGAAGCAATATTTTTCGTCAAATTTAGCCTTTGAAGTATTAATTAGCCCTCTTAGCTGCCTGTTTAAATAGGTCAGGGGGCTTTTAGTATGCATGGATTTGTTGCTCCTATGTTTGGCCATGATTTCTTTTTCTTTTCTGGTGTAACCAAATGATATTGTGATTTCACCAGGGTGGCTTGTCTTTTGACTTTGTCTTATTCTTAATATGAGTGGGCACAGCTCACTCTGTACAACTATCAATATGGCAGAGATGTACAGAGATTTTGTAAACAGCTCAGTGTATTCTATGGTGTTTACTTGATTTGCGGGTGCTTGGAATTTAGCCAAGGTGTTGCGTAGTAGAAAGAGGTTAACCTTGGAATAGTTCTTAAAGGTTTTTGGTTTTGCTGGATCTCCGGATTTAATTTGTATTTCAAGCAATACTGCCTTATGGTCAGATCTGATGAGCAAAATTATTACTTTTGGTGAGGAACATTGCCCACCCATGTTTCTGAGTACAAGGTCAAAGATGTCTGCACCCATGGTAGGAAAATGGACCAACAGTTCCAAGATGTTGGCATTAACAAAGCTTAGGAATCGCTGGGCTTGTGGATTATAATTGTTGTAGGATTCATATTCTGTAGAGGGGTAAGTGAGATTCCCCATGAATATCATATTTGGTTGAATGGTGAGGGACTCTAGTACATTGAGATAAGTAGTATGGATTTACTGGAACATGCAGGGGGACCTATATGTTGCAAAGCTATGGTACGACACCCTGTTTATGGTGAGTTGCACATGTATGAGTTCCAGTGGGTCATACACTTCAACTAGTCTGGGTGTGGTATTAGTCTTAATATAGACTGACACTCCTCTACCTTTAGTTCCCTCCTGTGTTGTAGCTGATATAATGGTGTGAAAGGCATTATAACCTTGCATTGCTGGGGTACTCTCAGCGATTTTAAACCATGTCTCCATTAATACACAGATGTCTACACTCTCCAGGGAAAGAATAGCTTGCAGGGAGTGCAGTTTCTTTTTAAGACTTCTAGCACTGAGCAGTACCACCTTCAGATATTCCTTCATTGGATCAATTAAGTTGGTAGGTCTATCAGTTTGGCATTGCCTAAAAAGTTACTATGAGGGTGGAAAATATCTTTCCGATATCCAAAAGCCTAGAGGGGCTAAGTACAGACCATCCCTGGCAAAACAGCATGGTGTGTCAACCATGTCTTCCCAAGCTGTCAAATATTGTACCCCCCTAGACTGACACCAGAAGCTAAACCTATTGTTAAAATCAATTATTTTCTGTTGGTAATGTGGCACCAACCATGAAGAAGGTAGTATGCTGCTCACTGCTAACCTTATACCTGCCTGTGACACATAATCAGCGAGCTCGATTATGTCTTCTTTCTTGTAGTCAAGGGAGGTCTGTCTCAGGTCATTAACACCCACATGGACTATAACAGAGTCATACTGGTACCTGTTGTTCAATGACCTGTGTGCCTGAGTGACTTGATGGATTCTAGCCTCAGAAAGGCATCTAACCATGATGCTGTCCTTACTCAGTCTGGTGAGGGGGACATCAGTATGCCTCACTACAGAATCATCAATGACCAGGAAATTTGGCTCTGTGCTGGTTTGCCTTAAGGGCTTAGCAGTGGAGGCATTGGATACAGAGTTACTACCTGTAGCTGTGGGTGGTGTTTTAAAGGAATGTTTAAGTGATGGCTGAAGACCCTTTGTTTGATTGTATTGTGCAGGATGTTTTAGTGTTTTAAGAAGGCTACCTGTAAGTGCCTCAGCATAAGTAGTTTTATGTATAAGGTATTTACCCTGTGCAGTAGACATGGTGCAAGTGTCACTGACAACTTCTATAGTATTAGTTTTTCTTGTGTGAAAGAGTTTTGCCTCTGGCATTCAATAGTTAGACCTCTTGCATACATTATCTGTTTTATTAAGAATAAGTTGGTTGACAATTGCTACAATGCCTCGGAATACCCATCTCAATCAGACTGGCTACAGAGAGAGTCAGGAAGTGCATATCCATTACCACTGATCT
Organism: Protopterus annectens; assembly: GCF_019279795.1. Classification (NCBI taxonomy): domain Eukaryota; kingdom Metazoa; phylum Chordata; order Ceratodontiformes; family Protopteridae; genus Protopterus; species Protopterus annectens. The sequence goes on from NC_056731.1 coordinate 752,891,946, forward strand.
ACTAGGGAGAAGTGAGGAAAACTTAAATATTGAACAAGTCAATAAGACAAGCAACTTGATGAGCAATGCTCAGCTATGAGCAAACTAGATGCTCTAGTAGTTAAAAAATATGTCTAGGCAGTAATGCCACAAGAGTGTAGACCACAGACCAGAACAAAAACTGTTAGAATCTTCTTCCTTTGGCTGCTCCCATTAGGGGTTGTCACAGCGGATCATCTGTTTCCATTCTTCTTGTCCTCTGCATCTTGTTCTGTCACACCAAGTCCACATGTATGATTTGGCAAAATTTTATGCTGAATGCCCTTCCTGAAGCAACTCTCCCCATTTATCCAGACAATAGTCTCAATAAGCCTTCACCAGAAATTCCCAGTCTCCTCCCACAAGAGTGTTGGCCACAAACCTTCCTAATGTAAAAAAATGTTTTGGAGCCCAAGTGCTTAAATCAGAATAAAGACACTTCGAATAACAGGCACAATAAGCCTTCACTAGCAATTCCCAACTTAGAATGGTGCAGGCTATGCTCTCCTCTCACAAGAGTGTAGACCAGAGACATTCTTAATGTAAAATAACAGGCCTGAAGTCCAAGCACTTAAACCAGAACTAAGACACTTTTAGAATAGCAGACACAATAAGCCTTCAACCAACCATTCCCAGCTTAGAATGGTATAAGCTATCCCTCCTTCCGCAAGACTGTCGACCACAAACATTCCTTATGTAAGATAGCTGTTTGAAGCCCAAGTGTTTAAATCAAAATTAAAAGGCTTAGAATAAACAGTTACAAATTAATTGGGCTACTAACAAGCAGTAATAAATGCAGCAGATTAAATGCAACTGAATACGTTAAGAATGTGCAGAAAAAAGCTGAATAAAGTACTAAAGTAGGAAGATGCACGGTAAAGTAAAAGTAGCTGTACATAGTGTATTTTGTTTAACTAAGTGGGAAGGGAGGAAACAGAAGATAATTTGAGGTTAAGAGAATAAAGGTGGTGGGTATTCCCAGCTGATCTCTCAGTACTCAGTAGGAATGAGGTAATGAGATGGGACTGGGAGGAGTATCCAAAATCAGATTTATAATAGGGGCAGTCAACTCAAAAGCAACCAAGTTTAAGAGTATGACACCAATAGGGCAGGTAGGTGGGAAAAATCAAATGAAGACAGAGATCAGCAATAGTCATGCAGAGAACAACAAGTCAGTCAAGCCAAGGACAATTAACTTTTTTAATTATGTTAAAACACTAAAATACACTCAACAGTGTGTTGAACTCATACTAATTGGTAAAACCTAATTGGACATGTTGGACATTGCCAATATACCAATAAACACATTTAATGCAAATTTCACTCTTGAGATGTCTATTCAAAGCCCATGGCACTCACATCTGTCAAACCCATCATAATCACTAAAGAACATGTAGTGAAAGTGCTGTCCAAAACTAACAACACTTCTTCCATGGGGCTAGTTAACATACCAGGCTGTTTGTTAAACAGTACTAAAGGTGACCAGCAAAAACTTCTCCACAAGTTATTTAACATGAGCCTGGATACATGACCAGTCCCAGAAATACAGTGTACAGTACTCATGATCACACTCCTTAATAAGTCTCACTTGTATGGCCATGGAACACATTATAACAAACCTGATTAACATAGACATTAAAAATCTCATCACACTAGATCCACAGCGATGTGATTTTGTAAAAGGTGGATTTTGTTTAATGAACAAGGTAAGCTGTTGACAGTGGTCACACTCTTCACACAGCCTGCTTTGATTTGGCCAAGGCATTTAACACCATGTCACATGCTAGAACAGTTAATAAAGTTAGTGTGTTACAAATGGATCCCTATGTGATAAGATGGCAAGTTAATTGGCTAAAAGACTTAACCTACATGGCACTAGTGGTAGAGAGCTACAAATGGATCCCTATGTGATAAGATGGCCAGTTAATTGGCTGAAATATTTAGCCTACATGGCACTAGTGGTAGGGATGTG